>NC_092095.1:17517730-17607730 GCF_045679555.1 Salvelinus alpinus
CAGACATAGCTTAACGACAAAATGACCACGACTATCGTCCCCAAACACAAATTCAACGAATATTTAGATCAGAGAATGAAAGACAGAGCAGGCGGGAAATTACACTACAAACCCGTTAAAAAGATTTGGGAGGAAGTGAGGCTGAGATGGACTCAAACAGGTTTCCTTAGTGGAGTCGCCCCATCAAAAGGGCAACTCCTCATTATGGAGAAAGAATTGGAGGAAGCAGTGAAGCAAGGGATAGAATGTGAAGTTGATAAGAATAAGAGTCACTTATTTAAAAAGAAGGGACAAAGCAAAGGGAAAAGGCACAGGCTGAGATGAGAATAGGTTTATGGGCAATTGAGGAAATTAGGAAAGCTCTCCCTTACCGGAAACCTGATACGATGGGAGTGGTCACTGGAGCACCAACTGACACCAAAGAGGGCAGGCCCAACAATAATGACGCCCCACCTACCACCACAGCAGCCCCATCGGCCCCAACCCATCTCAGGGGCACTGTGGGGTTAATGGCAATTCCCCAGGCTCAGTTCAACTCCCATGTGCATCACCACATTACCCAATACAATAAGGATAAGGGAGGGGCTGAAACACAAATCCAGTCCCTACAGGTACAACTTTTGAAACTACAATTGAAAGAGGCCCAGAAAGGAGAGAAACCCAAGAAACAGATGGTGGCTGAAGACCAACAAGAAATCTCACAAATCATTGAAAAAACTGTTTCCCGAATGATACAGCAACAACAACTACCCATCTTCACCCAGCAGGGACCACCTATACACCCACCCCAGGAGCAGCCATTCCAACTGCCGTATGCCTACCCGTTTCAGCCATACCCTTCGTCGGAACCACCACTACAACCCTACTACCCACTACCACAATCAAACTATTCACCCACATGGGGACAGCCCCAGAGGTACTCTGGATCTTATGGAAGCTGTCATAATTGTAAACAAGCTGGGCATATGGTGCGACAGTGTCCACACCCAATAACCCCGGCCCAAAGCCAGTTTCTGGCCAAAAGGGGACGAGGATACGCCCCTAGACCAAGGGGGAGTCAGGCCAATGATGTATCAACCACGTGCGGCCCTTCAACCCGCATACAATCACCCCAATCCAGACCCGAATCAGCAATCACCTCCCCCTTTTCAGGGCATGGCTGACGAATATGCCCCATGGCCCTGAAGCTGCTCACCACTAACCTACACTCATCATTGACCTGGACTACTGAAGCATCAAAGGCTTTTGCACTCTTGAAAACAGATCTCTAAGTGGCAGTAGCCCTAACAGCACCTGACTAAAAAAAAAAAAAAAAAAAAAAGTTCCATCTGGATGTTTCTGAAAAAGAAGGATTTACATCATCCATCCTTTTCCAGAACCTAGAGGGGGAGAGTAGAGTGTTGGTGTATCACTCCTCCAAACTGGGCCACATTGAAGAAGGACAAATCACATGCTCCAGGTATGTGGCTGCAGTGGCAAAAGCTATTGGAAAAACAGCCCACATGATAATGTGCCATCCATTGGAAATCCACACCCACCATGGGGTTGCAGCATATCTGATGAGCAAAGAATTCACGTTCAGCGCTGAAAGGAAAACGAAAATCCAGAATAAATGCACACAATCACACATCACATTTGTCAACACTGACAAAAACATGGCAGACGCACTCAATGCTGAAGGTATACCCCACTCCTGTGCAGAAAGAGCTGCACAGGAACTGAAACGGAGACCTGACCTGGGGAACGAACCACTCACCAACACACACAGATATGGGGAAAGACAATGTGACAAATGGAAAAAGGTACCTGTTAGTTATGGTAGACAGGTTCTCTAAATGGGTTGAGGCAATACCAACAGCAGGGGAGGATGCAAAATAGGTCATTAAGTGGCTGCAAACCGAACTCATGTGTATTGTTTAATGACAAACGCTCCATGTACCAATAGGGTCGGATGTGTAAATGTCAACTGATTGTTGTTTAATGATGGGGTTAGTGTACAGGCCACAATCTCATAAGTCTCGTGGAACGCGCCAATCAAATGTATGTGCAGGTTTGAAGTTGATTTGGGTTGAAGTCCTGCCCCTGGCGTTGCTGGCCATGATAGCCTCTCCAGGTGCAGGCACCCATCTCTCTCCTCATGAGACAATGGCTGGAGGAGTCATGCTTGGTCCACCAAGGAAGGGAGGTCATATGCCCGCCCTTGATGTACAACAAATTGTAATGTTTGATAATTGACGGAACTTTCTGCAGCTCTCTCCACACAGATTCATAAGGTCCAACGGGGAAGCAGAAGGGAGATCTGGCACACGGAAGGTAAAAATTGGTGACTGGGTGGGGTTAATGTCCACAAGAGAAAGTGGCTAGAACCCAGGTGGACTGGACAGTACGAAGTGAGGGAGGTTACTTCACACTCAGTCCAGGTCAAAGGTAAATCAGGCGCACCTTGGCACCACCTCACACATTGCACTCCAGCCCCAATCCCTTCTAGAACACTGACAGAAGTCAGAGCTGATTTAAACAGCTTAAATTCGATTCCAAATGAAGACATTTCTGACTCAGGTGATGCGGAATCAAACTCCGCCTCCCCTGATAAAGGAACCTCGCCCAGTTAGAGGGATATTTCTCCCTCCCTGGGCAAGGCTAGGGATATCTGGCCCCTTATTTGTGATATTCCTACTGACATTTGGGGTGTCCCTGGGCACTTTCACATGGTTAATAGAATAACTATAACCGGATCCCCATGGATGTATGTCACGGACACTCTAGTCTAACTAGCTAATAATAGATTAAAAAATTTAAAAAAAAAATTAAAAATTTAGAAAACAATAGTTAAAATAAGAAACTAATATGGCTCAAATTGAGAAGGTTGAATAAGAGTGGGTGGAGAGCTATGCAGAGAATGGACAGAAGATGGCAGTATTGCAGCACCCAAATGGTCTCCCAGCCGACTGGTTGAATGCTGGTGACATAATTTTGTTTTTTGGAGTAAACATTAAGGTTAAGGGTTTCCGTGTACCCAGAGATAAGATATCTTAAAAGAATACACTCATATGGGAATAGGAGTTTTACTTTCTGAGTTTTATTTAGGCAAGGGACTTTGAGAAGATAAAGGGTTCTTTTGGTATGTTTAGATATGGAACACGAATGTAGGTGTAACATTTTGACCTGTTTTCTGTTTCCATTGCATTTTCCGGCGACTTGATCACTCGCGGGGAAATGTGGTGAGAATAATGAGATTGTGTCATTTGGGATACTAGTTTTGAGGTAAATTGATTATAATAGAGTTTATAACTCTTGACCATAAGGTAAGCATTTGTATTGGCCATTAGAAGATAGAGATAGGTTAATTAAGGTTATGTTAGGACTTTAAAGGTTGACACTATAAGACCTGTGGTTATTTTTAAATCCATGCAGATAAAGTCAAAACAGTGAGACACTTAGTTAATATTGTAAAGGAACACACAGTTGTTATTGACTATTATTACAAAAAGGCAGACAGATGGGTCTACCCCGCACTGTTCAGACCTTGAAGGTTTGAGAGCAGAGTGGGGAGGGTGGACCAGGAAATGAGCAAGGTAGGCTGTGAAATAAGATAGGAGAAAGGGGTTAACATATATAAGCAGCACAGATACATTTCAAAGTAGATAAGTCACTTGACAGAGAATTAGAAAAGAATAGATATGAATGTACGCCAAAGGGAGAATTGGATATGCGGGGAATAAAAGGGACGTTCCTAGAATATGATGTACTAAGTTATTATTTAGAGTAGGTAAGGTTGATACCTGGCCAGAGCCAGGTATCAAACAGAAGGAGGGTACATTGTGGACTAGGAAAGGATGGGGCCTATTGGATAATAAACTTATTTAAAATTAAACATTTATAGCTAAAAAAATAAATAAATAATTAGGCATAGAAGTTAAATATATAATCAGAAAGAACAAATGAGGAACTGTTTGCTAACCAAACCTGTATGTCCAAGAGTTTATACATTGCAGGTGAATTAAGGGAGAAGGTGAATCACTCGACCTGGGGGCATATCGCACTTGGAGGGTGAGACACACTGACACTGCCGAATGATCACAGAGTTAAGGAGAAGAACTGTTGCTAATAGAGCTCGGGGATCAACTCCTTAATGAAGAATTCCCTGCCCCCGACCTTTCCTCACTGTGTTCGTTCATAGAAGTGAAAGTGTTGCTTGATCTCTGGCTGATGATGTGTTCTCTGGGAGAGGGTGGGGTTTTACAGGACTGCTTGTAGTCCTGAGCTGCCTGATCAGGATACGATGGGGATGATACCATCGCAGTGCTGCCAGAACCACCACCAGTTCCAACGGACCAGGGTTCAGCCGGCCTCCTCCACCACTTCAAGACCAAGTCCCACACCACCACCTAAGCTCTCCAATCTGGTACAGATAATAAATATAAAAGACATCTCAGATAGTGAACATTTGGGGACTGAAACTGTTTATGAGGAAAGGGAGAATATGTGGTTGGCCTACAAAACACTTGATAGAAAAGACTGTGTCGTATGTGGACATGCCAGACCTATTCTGGCTGCTCACCCATTTGTCCTAAGTAATGGGGAAGGTTGGATGTGCATATTGGAAAAGTTCGAGCCAAATTCAACCCTGTGTAAAACTCTGAGTTTTGTGTTCCCAGTGGTCCCTCCCCAGAAGGTACCGTGGGGAGTTAAGGCATATGGGGGATATAACAGCTGTATCCCTGGCACAGGTAGCGGTATAGACTATGGAGGGCTCCCTGCTACTACCTGCATCACTAATACCACTAGGAACTAGAGGTGTTGCTGATGTATGGTGGATGTGTGGACCTGCCAGGCGGGTGACCCCATTTTTGAAAGGAAATTGTCGTTGCTCATGTGTTTTGGCCAGTCTGATACCACCGTTGCCTATTATTATAGCTAATCAACTTCTGGGAGTTACACAGGACACAGAGGCTTGGGACCAACCCAGGAGACGGCAGAAACGTGACGCTCCTTGGTCCGAGGGTACAGATAACATGCACACCAACCTGTTGGGGGTCCCAATAGGGGTCCCCCACGAATTCCAGACATTAACCAGGAATGATGGCCTGTGGCATCTGATGCCCATCATTGGCCCAGCTATTGTTGATGTTAAACAAAAGGTCTGGATCAATTATAAACACACCCACACAGGACTTACTGGGATGGCTGAACAATTGGATGCTGCCTCACAAACCAGTAGACACAATAGACTAACACTGGACATAAGTCTGGCCAACCAGGGAGGTGTATGTAAAAAGATTGTAGAACAGTGTTGCACGTTTGTTCCTAACAATACTAGTCCGGAGGGGAGCATTTCAAAAGCTCTGAGTGGGTTGGCAAGGTTATCTGTGGAGATGAAGGGTCTTGCAGGTGTGGAGGAGAGTGGACTGTTCCCCTGGCTGGGTGGTTGTTTTGGTAAGTACACTGCAATGATGATTACTGGATTTCTGACACTAGTTGTGGTTTTTCATTTCTGTGTTGCCTGTATCATACCTTGTTTGAAGAAGTTTGTTACAGATGTGTAAGGAGACTCTAGTATGATGCCGTTGCTTGATGCTCCAGTTGGAGAGGCTGATACGAAAACGAGCTTCCGCAGGAGAGTGGGCTGACAGAGGAGGACCCTTGGTTTGCTGTAGTTGATGTTGAATGAATAAAAAGTGATGTTTGTCCTCCCTGTTGTGAAGGTTTGAAGTTCCCGGGTGGCGACGAGCCCACCTGGTACAGGTTGCATAGAGGGATGGACCTGAGGGTTTAACATATTCTCGTTTTTTGGTTTACTAATGTGTGGTTGGCCACTCCAGGGGTAGTTATTGGAGTGGTCTCCTTTTTGGTCCTTGCTCATTTACGACTCAACTTACATTGATGCTATTGGTCTCCCTAGGGGGTGCCAGATGAATATAAACTGGCGGACCAAGTGACAGCTGGGTTTGAATCATCATTTTGTTGGTGGTGTACAGTTAATAAAAATGTGGACAGAATTAACTACATTCATTTTAATGTCCAGAAACTGGGCAATTGGACTCAACAAGGCTTCGAGGCGGTCCATGGACAATTGGCAGCTACGTCCCTGATGGCATTTCAAAATAGAATCGCGGTTGATATGTTATTGGCTGAACGGGGGGGGGTCTGTGCCATGTTTGGTGAGCAGTGCTGTACTTTCATTCCCAACAATACAGCTACGGATGGGAGTCTGACTGAGGTATTGGAGGGACTCCGTACCCTTAATGGTAAGATGAAACAGCATTCTGGAGTGGACACTTCTATGTGGGACTCATGGATGGATGCTTTTGGTAAATATAAGACGTTGGTTTCCTCTATCCTAGTATCTATTTCCGTTTTTGCAGGCATTCTTGTACTTTGTGGATGCTGTTGCATTCCATGTGCGCGGACGCTTGCTAGCCGTGTTATAACTGCCGCCATAGACCCTAATCAGGAAAGGGCCCAAATGTTCCCATTGCTTGATGATGGGGAAGCTGGACCTGTCTATCTATTTGAGGACTAAGATACTTTTATGTCACGTCTCTTGTGAGACGTGAAGAGAGGGAATCAAAAATTTGTCTTCTGACAAATTTTATCCCATAGCTTTGTCTTTTTATACTTTTATGTCACGTCTCTTGTGAGACGTGAAGAGAGGGAATTAAAAATTTGTCTTCTGACAAATTTTATCCTTTAGTTTTGTCTTTTATATACTTTTATGTCACGTCTCTTGTGAGACGTGAAGAGGGGGATTTGTAAGAAATTGTATTAGATATTGGTAACTTGTTTTAACAACTTCTCAACATTACCTATAAGTTGACACAACATACACACCCCCTCTTTCTCTTGGACATATGCTGGACACATAGAACATATACACGGCACCCACAATTCCCCTCCCCCATGACAATCACACAGACACACCCAACCCATGGTTGGACCTCAGGACAAAGAACTCTCAGGAACCAATGGAACGTGGACACCAGGCCTGATCAGGACTACCCAAGACCCAGATCGACCAATCGGAAGGCCGGACTCGCAGATCTACCTACTTTGCTTGTTGTCTATATAGTACTGTACATTTCTGGAAACTGGTCTCTTTCCCGGACGATTCAATAGGAATCAGACAGAAAGAGCCTTGCTGCAAGATTTTACTAAGATATCTTTACATGTGATTAAACGGCCTTATTATAAAATTATCCACCTCGTCCTATTGTCTCCTCTTGTTCTCCTGTCAACAGTAAACGTTTTACTAACACTCTAGCAATTTACCCTGAAAATTAGTTGGCAACACTGATTGCTGGCCTTGCCTGCCTTTTGGAAAGTCTGAGCCTTAGTCAAAAGGTGGGTACTGTGACCTGAAGAACTTCGATCGTTCAGCTCAACAGAATAACAAAAGCAGGGAGCGTATAAATGCCCACATCAGATTCAAGCTTCTTGGAAAAAGCTTATCAACACCACCACATTTTTGGGTATGCAAGAATTCGCTTTCAGAGGACACGACGAGAGGGAAAGTTCCGCCAACAAGGGCAACTACAAGGAGCTTGCAGAGGTCACTACACTCTACGATGCTTTACTTGCTGAACATATCGAACTTTCGACTGTCTTTTCTGGGATGTCGAAAACAATTCTGAATGATTTGATAGCTTCCATTGCATCATCCATTAAAACTTAGATTAAAGAGAGAGGTTGACGAGGCACATTTTTTAAACGTGCGCTCAACTAGGCTTTCCAATTCCCTCCGGTAGTTATTTAACAAAGATGATAACACAATCACTCCGGACAGACACAAGCAATGTGGTGCCACACAAGACCTATGGTGCCACCAGTCTGACCGCTCTGGGACCTATGGTGCCACCAGTCTGACCGCTCTGGGACCTATGGTGCCACCAGTCTGACCGCTCTGGGACCTATGGTGGCACCAGTCTGACCGCTCTGGGACCTATGGTGCCACCAGTCTGACCGCTCTGGGACCTATGGTGCCACCAGTCTGACCGCTCTGGGACCTATGGTGCCACCAGTCTGACCGCTCTGGGACCTATGGTGCCACCAGTCTGACCGCTCTGGGACCTATGGTGCCACCAGTCTGACCGCTCTGGGACCTATGGTGTCACCAGTCTGACCGCTCTGGGACCTATGGTGCCACCAGTCTGACCGCTCTGGGACCTATGGTGCCACCAGTCTGACCGCTCTGGGACCTATGGTGCCACCAGTTTGACCGCTCTGGGACCTATGGTGGCACCAGTCTGACCGCTCTGGGACCTATGGTGTCACCAGTCAGACCGCTCTGGGACCTATGGTGCCACCAGTCTGACCGCTCTGGGACCTATGGTGCCACCAGTCTGACCACTCTGGGACCTATGGTGTCACCAGTCTGCTTGCTGTTGTCAGTTATCATCAGGTATGTGGATGATCAGGGCTTTATTCAGGAATGTTTGTTGGGCTACTTTGATGTGTTAAGTGGGTGAGATGCGCAGTCTGTGTTTGACTTTATGAATGTTGAGATGTCTGAGTTTAACTTCATGGAGAAACTCGTTGTCCTAACCTACAATGGCGCAGCTGTAATGGAATGTATCTGCTATTTGTATTTCCAGCTAAGTCCCCTCCTGTTCCCTGATTAAGAGGTGATGACCACTCCACTCCACTACCATCGTCAACTTTCTCCTGACATGAACTGAAGCCACGTCTCATGTGCCCTCTCATCCACTGGCACATTGAATGTTTCCCCTCCAAGCACTGTGAATACCCCTATCAATTTTCTCTCATTACTGTATGTAGAGTCAATCACAAACACAATCACATTATGACACATCAACGATTTTACTCCTTGCTTGAATTAACTCATTCTTAGCTCTTTTGTCTAACTGTGTAGTGTGTTGTGTTATTGTTGAATAAAGATAGACAATACATAAAAAGATCAATTTATGTTTAATTATTGTGCAATTTATATAGGCTACGTTGAGGTTTTTCTTTAATTGCTTTAGGCTATCTGGTATTACTGCATAAACCTAAACTTTAGGGTTTAACTGTACACGAGGCAAATAGCCTACACAGCCAATCGACAAATAACGCTTTTGGGAAGGACAGAAAATGTTAATGTCAACTCACGGAGAAAAAAATGACATTGTCGAAGTTTAAATCAATTGGACAAAAGCTGCGAAAGGAGAGTGTAAAGTAAAGAGAAGGGAGGGCCAGAAAAGTCATGTTTGGGAAAGATGGTAAGTTGTAAAAGAGGATGATAGCAGTGCTGGCTTTGTTATGTGTGATTATTGTGAGGCGCTATTCCAGTCACAGGACGGGACTTCAAAACCATTCCTATGGCACCTCAAGGGAACTGTAGCCTACTGTTTAGATTGGTTAAATGGAAACTGGAATCTGGACATTGACAAACAAGAATAACCTACTGTTTTTTTGGCAAACTCCAAGGTCCTCTGATAATACTAGTCCGATGCGAATCGACATCCCTTAGTTTTGAGAGAAATGTCTGAGTTTTGCAGGTGTTGCTCGCGGTTTGATCAAGAAAACAATAACTGATTCGATAAATTGAACGAAGTGCTGCGTATAGTTTATATAGGAAGGGCCTATATGTAGTGCCTTTCACAGTGAATGCTTTTGTTTATACGTTTTGTGCGACCGTATTGAACATCGTCAAATGGACGGACATTCTGGGGTAATATATACATAACCAACGTTCTCTACTAGTCCCGTTGTGAATAGGGCTATAGCCTTAATAATAAATCCTGCAGAATTAAGCATTTCTTTTATACACTAAATGTAGGCAACATATGGACTTGGGAACAGGAGTGGAGAAATATATATTTTCTTCTTTCTGCATCTTTAGAGAATGTAATACTCAGTTAGATACCGTCTGTAGAGTTTCTGTCTTCATCATAAAAGCTGATTAGTATTTCAACCACATAAAATATGCATCGAAGCCGAACTGAAATCTTATCAGAAACACGTTGGGTCGTTTTCAAAACTATATTTTTCGTTACAACCGGTCAAACTGATGTCATTTGGACATTTTGCACATAAAGTATTTTTGTTGTTGCTTTATTGTATTTCCTCCCCAGTACCTAAACGTCTTTATTGTATTTCTTCCCCAGTACCTAAACGTCTTTATTGTATTTCTTCCCCAGTACCTAAACGTCTTTATTGTATTTTCTCCCCAGTACCTAAACGTCTTTATTGTATTTTCTCTCCAGTACCTAAACGTCATTATTGTATTTCCTCCCCAGTACCTAAACGTCTTTATTGTATTTCCTCCCCAGTACCTAAACGTCATTATTGTATTTCCTCCCCAGTACCTAAACGTCATTATTGTATTTCCTCCCCAGTACCTAAACGTCTTTATTGTATTTCTTCCCCAGTACCTAAACGTCTTTATTGTATTTTCTCCCCAGTACCTAAACGTCTTTATTGTATTTTCTCTCCAGTACCTAAACGTCATTATTGTATTTCCTCCCCAGTACCTAAACGTCTTTATTGTATTTCCTCCCCAGTACCTAAACGTCTTTATTGTATTTTCTCCCCAGTACCCAAACGTCTTTATTGTATTTCCTCCCCAGTACCTAAACGTCTTTATTGTATTTTCTCCCCAGTACCTAAACGTCTTTATTGTATTTCATTTTCTATATTTGCTGGTTGGTACACACACACACTCTTTATTGTATTTCATTTTCTATATTTGCTGGTTGGTACTGGATGTGGGCCGCACTTTATCACATGTATTCGGGCGGTAGCAGATGGGCTATTAACAATTGCGGGTGGTTGCAAGTGAACAACAGCTGACCCGCGCACCACTAGCGTGTAGGTAAGTGCACGTTAGGTGTGTGTGTGTGTGTGTGTGTGTGCTTGTGTATGTATTATAAGCCCCTCCTGGAAAGGTCTCTCCTTCATCATGACATTATGAATTTCCAAAAACGGTTCCTGGTCACAGAGAAAGAGACTTCCATTCACTCCTGCTTTCTCACCCTCTCTGTTTCCTTTCTCACCCTTATCTGTTTCCATTCTCACCCTCTTTTTCCTTTCTCACCTTATCTGTTTCCTTTCTCACCATCTCTGTTTCCTTTCTCACCTTCTCTGTTTCCTTTCTCCCCCTCTCTGTTTCCTTTCTCACGCTCTCTGTTTCCTTTCTCACGCTCTCTGTTTCCTTTCTCACCCTCTCTGTTTCCTTTCTCACCCTCTCTGTTTCCTTTCTCACCCTCTCTGTTTCCTTTCTCACCCTCTCTGTTTCCTTTCTCATCCTTCTCTGTTTCCTTTCTCACCTTCTTTGCTTCCTTTCTCACCCTCTCTGTTTCCTTTCTCACCCTTCCTGTTTCCTTTCTCTTGCTTTCTATGTATGGAAATAATGTATGATTCAGTTACCTGCATGTACAGTACTGAATTACCCGACAGACTTTAATCTAGGTATTAAAAACATACACACACAATTTTTTGTACACAAGTGGTACTAGCCAGGGCATGTTGTTCTTTCTCAGAGCTTGTGCTAGAAAGCAAGAGAGAGAGAGGACAGCAACAGCAACACAATTAGACCCAACCAAATCATGAGAAAACCAAAAGAGAATTACTTGACACATTGGAAAGAATTTATCAAAAAACTAAGCAAACTAGAATGCTATTTGGCCCTAAACAGAGAGTACACAGTGGCAGAATACCTGACCACTGTGACTGACCCAAAATGAAGGAAAGCTTTGACTATGTCCACACTGCCCACAAAAGGAGATGGAAACAGAGCTGCACTTCCTAACCTCCTGCCCAATGTATGACCATATTAGAGACACATATTTACCCTCAGATTACACAGATCCACAAAGAATTAGAAAACAAATCCAATTTTGATAAACTCCCATATCTATTGGGTGAAATTCCACAGTGTGCCATCACAGCAGCAAGATTTGTGACCTGTTGCCACAAGAAAAGGGCAACCAGTGAAGAACAAACACCATTGTAAATACAACCAATATTTATGTTTATTTATTTTCCTTTTTGTACATCGTTACAACACTGTACACAGCCATAAAAGGACATTTGTAATGTCTCTATTCCCTTTTAACTTTTTGACTGTAATGTTTACTGTTCATTTTGTATTGTTTATTTCACTTTTGTTTATTATTTATTTCACTTGCTTTGGCAATGTTAATAAATGTTTCCCATGCCAATATAGCCCTTTGAATTGAGAGAGAGGACCGCTGCTGCAGGGAGTAGCCCCTGAGAAAGAGAAGGAGAGTGGCAAATAAAAAAAACGACACACAAGGACTAGTCTAGTGTAAATCAATAGGACTAGTCTAGTGTAAATCAATAGGACTAGTCTAGTGTAAATCAATAGGA
The DNA here is from genome assembly GCF_045679555.1 of Salvelinus alpinus. NCBI lineage: Eukaryota > Metazoa > Chordata > Actinopteri > Salmoniformes > Salmonidae > Salvelinus > Salvelinus alpinus. The sequence continues at coordinate 17,530,058 of NC_092095.1, forward strand.
CTAGTCTAGTGTAAATCAATAGGACTAGTCTAGTGTAAATCAATAGGACTAGTCTAGTGTAAATCAATAGGACTAGTCTAGTGTAAATCAATAGGACTAGTCTAGTGTAAATCAATAGGACTAGTCTAGTGTAAATCAATAGGACTAGTCTAGTGTAAATCAATAGGAGTAGTCTAGTGTAAATCTATAGGAGTAGTCTAGTGTAAATCAATAGGAGTAGTCTAGTGTAAATCAATAGGAGTAGTCTAGTGTAAATCAATAGGACTAGTCTAGTGTAAATCAATAGGACTAGTCTAGTGTAAATCAATAATGACTAGTCTAGTGTAAATCAATAGGAGTAGTCTAGTGTAAATCAATAGGACTAGTCTAGTGTAAATCAATAGGACTAGTCTAGTGTAAATCAATAGGACTAGTCTAGTGTAAATCAATAGGACTAGTCTAGTGTAAATCAATAGGACTAGTCTAGTGTAAATCAATAGGAGTAGTCTAGTGTAAATCAATAGGACTAGTCTAGTGTAAATCAATAGGACTAGTCTAGTGTAAATCAATAGGAGTAGTCTAGTGTAAATCTATAGGAGTAGTCTAGTGTAAATCAATAAGGACTAGTCTAGTGTAAATCAATAGGACTAGTCTAGTGTAAATCAATAGGAGTAGTCTAGTGTAAATCTATAGGAGTAGTCTAGTGTAAATCAATAGGAGTAGTCTAGTGTAAATCAATAGGAGTAGTCTAGTGTAAATCAATAGGAGTAGTCTAGTGTAAATCAATAGGACTAGTCTAGTGTAAATCAATAGGACTAGTCTAGTGTAAATCAATAGGAGTAGTCTAGTGTAAATCTATAGGAGTAGTCTAGTGTAAATCAATAGGAGTAGTCTAGTGTAAATCAATAGGACTAGTCTAGTGTAAATCAATAGGAGTAGTCTAGTGTAAATCTATAGGAGTAGTCTAGTGTAAATCAATAGGACTAGTCTAGTGTAAATCAATAGGAGTAGTCTAGTGTAAATCAATAGGAGTAGTCTAGTGTAAATCAATAGGACTAGTCTAGTGTAAATCAATAGGACTAGTCTAGTGTAAACCAATAGGACTAGTCTAGTGTAAATCAATAGGACTAGTCTAGTGTAAATCAATAGGAGTAGTCTAGTGTAAATCAATAGGACTAGTCTAGTGTAAATCAATAGGACTAGTCTAGTGTAAATCAATAGGAGTAGTCTAGTGTAAATCTATAGGAGTAGTCTAGTGTAAATCAATAGGAGTAGTCTAGTGTAAATCAATAGGAGTAGTCTAGTGTAAATCAATAGGAGTAGTCTAGTGTAAATCAATAGGACTAGTCTAGTGTAAATCAATAGGACTAGTCTAGTGTAAATCAATAGGACTAGTCTAGTGTAAATCAATAGGACTAGTCTAGTGTAAATCAATAGGAGTAGTCTAGTGTAAATCAATAGGAGTAGTCTAGTGTAAATCAATAGGACTAGTCTAGTGTAAATCAATAGGACTAGTCTAGTGTAAATCAATAGGACTAGTCTAGTGTAAATCAATAGGACTAGTCTAGTGTAAATCAATAAGGACTAGTCTAGTGTAAATCAATAAGGACTAGTCTAGTGTAAATCAATAGGACTAGTCTAGTGTAAATCAATAGGAGTAGTCTAGTGTAAATCAATAGGACTAGTCTAGTGTAAATCAATAGGAGTAGTCTAGTGTAAATCAATAGGAGTAGTCTAGTGTAAATCAATAGGACTAGTCTAGTGTAAATCAATAGGACTAGTCTAGTGTAAATCAATAGGAGTAGTCTAGTGTAAATCAATAGGAGTAGTCTAGTGTAAATCAATAGGACTAGTCTAGTGTAAATCAATAAGTACTAGTCTAGTGTATATCAATAAGGACTAGTCTAGTGTAAATCAATAGGAGTAGTCTAGTGTAAATCAATATGAGTAGTCTAGTGTAAATCAATAGGAGTAGTCTAGTGTAAATCAATAGGAGTAGTCTAGTGTAAATCAATAGGAGTAGTCTAGTGTAAATCAATAAGACTAGTCTAGTGTAAATCAATAGGAGTAGTCTAGTGTAAATCAATAGGAGTAGTCTAGTGTAAATCAATAGGACTAGTCTAGTGTAAATCAATAGGACTAGTCTAGTGTAAATCAATAGGACTAGTCTAGTGTAAATCAATAGGACTAGTCTAGTGTAAATCAATAGGACTAGTCTAGTGTAAATCAATAGGACTAGTCTAGTGTAAATCAATAGGAGTAGTCTAGTGTAAATCAATAGGACTAGTCTAGTGTAAATCAATAGGACCAGTCTAGTGTATATCAATAGGACTAGTCTAGTGTAAATCAATAGGACTAGTCTAGTGTAAATCAATAAGGAGTAGACTGATACAGTTCCTTATGAAATAGTGATGCATGCTTTAGTCTAAGTGACAACACCAGATGTACACTGTGCTCTGGAGGTCAGGTCCCCAGGGGGGCTCTGTGCCAGCCCAGCCAGCACTCACCTGAATTGGGGAGGCCAGGGGCAATGACCACCCGCCAACCACTGCTCTGGATCTCTCACCAGCCAGGTGGCAGCGTGTGTTGTGTCTCTCAGTTGTGAGAGTTGTGTCTCTCACACACACAAATACACACACACACACACACACAGACAAACTCATGCAAGAAGACACACACACACAGACACGCACCATCTGCAATTATAAAATAATGGCAACCGTAACAAGACACACCCTTTCCTGAGCTAGAAGACAAACAAGCAGAGACGGGGAGAGACAGAGAGAGAAAGAGTGAGAGACACGGTGACAGTTTCACTGACCTGTACCCACTCAGGGTGTGAGAACCCCATCACGTCGGAGCATCTCTCTCTCTCTGTCAGAAGACGGCAGATCTAACTGTAACTGCGAGTTGGAGTGAGTGTGAGAGAATGACAGAGGGAGGGAGAGACGGAGAGAAGGAAGGAGAGACTAGGGTAGGACCATTGGATAAAGACATGTCAATCACTGGCAGACAGCCAATGGGGAGCTGGGGGTGAGATTCATGGCCAGAATCTCCCGTCACTGGCATCTGTCTGTCTCAATCAAACTCATACACTCCACCCATGCTGTGTAAGTGTGTGTGCATGTGTCCTTGCCTGTGTGGTTGTGACAATAGAATCCATCTTAGCCTTAGCTTACAAGGTCATGTGACACATTGAGGACATTCCAGTGACGTCTGGACCTAACATTCTGCTTCACGCACCCATGGGTCGTTCCACCTCAAAAAGCACCATCTCAGCTTGTTCTGAAATCATTTATGTTGTTAGAAACAGATGAGCATTTCTGCAACAATATTTTGTTGGAAAATGTTTTGATCTGAGACATTAACCTAATTGATTGCATCCAAATTGGCCATTTTAATTCATAGGATTCGTATAATAGTCAATAAATATAGTACCTAATATCCAATATGGACCAATCTATTTTCAAGCAATGATTAAGACACGAGGAATCCAAAGAAACTGTCAAAACCCACCGATGAACCCTCCAGTCCCCACGCCAACCCCACCCCGACAACAAGTATATAGCATCAGTCCTGTCTGACCAGTAGTATGGAGCTGTGTCTCAGAGCATCTTGTTTCTTCATCCTATATAATGTATTCCCAGTGAATTTGGGGATGTTTTTCCCCTGTTCTGACAATATAGTCATTGAAGTTGTTAGGTTTACGTCCCTTCCTGTTATTACCTGGTTCTGACCACTAGATGGTACTGTTCCAGGTGATTTATTTTGAAAGAATTTGTTATCCACTGTTTCAAACTCTTAGCAATTATGGTACAAATCCAATGCAAGTCAATGGCATCTATATTAGCATTGTCACGCTCCATCCTGACGTACGTAAACATTTATTGTGTAACTCAATGATGTTACTTATAGATGATTTGAATATGAAGCCAGAAAGTGTTAATAAAGGTATTAAAAAAGTTTGCATTTCAAACAGTGGACATGGAAACAAAACCAAAACATAGGTTGATATCATAACTTGTCCATAGACTGGTGGGTGAAAGGTCATATAGTGGATGGTGCCTAATGGAAATCTGCTATCTCCTATAGAGTCCTTTCATATCAGGTCAGCTTAAGGGGAGGAGGAGGAGAGGAAGCCACTTCAAACGGTAGAGATAGCCAACACCATATAACTCACATCAGTGGCTTGGTAATAATCTGTACAGCAGGCTGGTTTCTTATTGGTCTCTACAGCACACATGGTCATATATATATATATACACACACACACACACACACACACACACACACACACACACACACACACACACACACACACACACACACACACACACACACACACACACACACACACACAGTTTCAGCCAGTGTGTGTGTGTATGTTGAGTTTCAGCCAGTGTGTGTGTGTATGTTGAGTTTCAGCCAGTGTGTGTATGTTGAGTTTCAGCCAGTATGTGTGTGTGTGTTGAGTTTCAGCCAGTGTGTGTGTGTTGAGTTTCAGCCAGTGTGTGTGTGTTGAGTTTCAGCCAGTGTGTGTATGTTGAGTTTCAGCCAGTGTGTATGTTGAGTTTCAGCCAGTGTGTGTGTGTTGAGTTTCAGCCAGTGTGTGTGTGTTGAGTTTCAGCCAGTGTGTGTGTGTGTTGAGTTTCAGCCAGTGTGTGTGTATGTTGAGTTTCAGCCAGTGTGTGTGTGTTGAGTTTCAGCCAGTGTGTGTTTATGTTGAGTTTCAGCCAGTGTGTGTGTGTGTGTTGAGTTTCAGCCAGTGTGTGTATGTTGAGTTTCAGCCAGTGTGTGTGTGTGTGTGTGTTGAGTTTCAGCCAGTGTGTGTGTGTTGAGTTTCAGCCAGTGTGTGTATGTTGAGTTTCAGCCAGTGTGCGTGTGTTGAGTTTCAGCTGGTGTGTGTGTGTTGAGTTTCAGCTGGTGTGTGTTGTAAATAAATGGTTGTTTGTTTTTGCAGTTGGTGGATTAGATGATATCTGAAAATATTTTCACTGTAAGCACTGTTTCCTCCACACACACACACACACACACACACACACACACACACACACACACACACACACACACACACACACACACACACACACACACACACACACACACACACACACACACACACACACACACACACACACACACACCTGTGTTGCTAACCTTCATCTCTGTCTCTAGGTTCTGGCTGACAGGGTTTTACCAGGGTATAGGGCTATTGGAAAAGGGTTTTACCAGGGTATAAGACCATTGGAACAGGGTTTTACCAGGGTATAGGGCTATTGGAAAAGGGTTTTACCAGGGTATAAGACCAGTGAAACAGGGTTTTACCAGGGTATAGGGCTATTGGAAAAGGGTTTTACCAGGGTATAAGACCATTGAAACAGGGTTTTACCAGGGTATAGGGCTATTGGAAAAGGGTTTTACCAGGGTATAAGACCAGTGAAACAGGGTTTTACCAGGGTATAAGACCAGTGAAACAGGGTTTTACCAGGGTATAAGACCAGTGAAACAGGGTTTTACCAGGGTATAAGACCAGTGAAACAGGGTTTTACCAGGGTATAAGACCAGTGAAACAGGGTTTTACCAGGGTACAGGACCAGTGAAACAGGGTTTTACCAGGGTATAGGACCATTGGAACAGGGTTTTACCAGGGTATAGGGCTATTGGAAAAGGGTTTTACCAGGGTATAAGACCATTGGAACAGGGTTTTACCAGGGTATAGGGCTATTGGAAAAGGGTTTTACCAGGGTATAAGACCATTGAAACAGGGTTTTACCAGGGTACAGGACCAGTGAAACAGATTTTGATACAGTAGGAGACCAGACAGGCTGAAAGGACCTCTGAGCTTTAAGCTTTTTTAGAAAAATGATTGTATATATAAAATATCTACGTGCAGAGAGACAGAGAACATTGACCAAAGAACATGTGTTTTTATTATAAGGAATATTTGTGTGATATAAAGTCATCAAAGGATTCATTCAGGAACAGGTGTGTACAAAGAGTAAAGCCCTGTGGCGCCAGGTATTTCATGTATTACAAATTCTCTTCTTTTCTTTTTAAAACGTCTATCCTCCTTTCAAATCAAGTTTTATTGGCCACATACACGTGTTTAGCAGATGTTATTGCGGGTGTAGCAAAATTATTGCGTTTCTAGTTCCCAACAGTGCAGTAATATCTAACAAGTAAAATCTAACAATTTCACAACAATACGCACAATACACATGAATCTAAAGAAAAGGAATGTAATGAAGAATATATAAACACTTTGTCACACTGAATGTACAGAGCTGTTCATGGTTTGATTTATTATGCTGTGTTTTGTTTCTTTTTGACAGATGTTTGTTGGCTACTGGGACAGTTGAATGTACATTAGGCTTGGCCAGAGTCATATATACGTCTATGGCGTTGGGCCTGGCTAATGACCCTGGGTGTAATACTACTTTTAGACAGAGGGTGGCACTGTCGCGCTCTACACCGGATTATAAAACTTCCCAAAAAATGTACAGTGTATAATAATCTGTTATTGAGCCTGACTATAAAATATATATTTATCTGTTGAGTCTGACTATAAAATATATGTGTATCTGTTATTGAGCCTGACTATAAAATATATATTTTTCTGTTGAGTCTGACTATAATATATATATGTATCTGTTATTGAGCCTGACTATAAAATATACATTTATCTGTTGAGTCTGACTATAAAATATATATTTATCTGTTATTGAGCCTGACTGTAAAATATATATTTATCTGTTGAGTCTGACTATAAAATATATTATTTATAAAGCCCTTCTTACATCAGCTGATGTCACAAAGTGCTGTACAGAAACCCAGCCTAAAACCCCAAACAGCAAGCAATGCAGGTGTAGAAGCACGGTGGCTAGGAAAAACTCCCTAGAAAGGCAGGAACCTAGGAAGAAATCTAGAGATGAACCAGGCTATGAGGGGTGGCCAGTCCTCTTCGGGCTGTGCCGGGTGGAGATTATAACAAAACATGGCCAAGATGTTCAACTGTTCATAGATGACCAGCAGGGTCAAATAATAATAATCACAGTGGTTGTCGAGGGTGCAACAGGTCAGCACCTCAGGAGTAAATGTCAGTTGGCTTTTCATAGCCGATCATTCAGAGTATCTCTACCGCTCCTGCTGTCTCTAGAGAGTTGAAAACAGCAGGTCTGGGACAGGTAGCACGTCCGGTGAACAGGTCAGGGTTCCATAGCCGCAGGCAGCACAGTTGAAACTGGAGCAGCAGCACGGCCAGGTGGACTGGGGACAGCAAGGAGTCATCAGGCCAGGTAGTCCTGATGCATGGTCCTAGGGCTCAGGTCCTCCGAGAGAGAGAGAGAGAAAGAAAGAAAGAGAGAAAGAGAGAAAGAGAGAGAGAATTACAGATAGCATACTTAAATTCACACAGGACACCGGATAAGACAGGAGAAATACTCCAGATATAACAGACTGACCCTAGCCCCCCCCGACACATAAACTACTGCAGCATAAATACTGGAGGCTGAGACAGGAGGGGTCGGGAGACACTGTGGCCCCATCTGACGATACCCCTGGACAGGGCCAAACAGGCAGGATATAAGCCCACCCACTTTGCCAAAGCACAGCCCCCAAACCACTAGAGGGATATCTACAAGGCCGAGTATAGCCCACAAAGATCTCCGCCACGGCACAACCCAAGGGGGGGCGCCAACCAGGACAGGAAGATCATGTCAGTGACTCAACCCACTCAAGTGACGCACCCCTCCTAGGGACGGCATGGAAGAGCACCAGTAAGCCAGTGACTCAGCCCCTGTAATAGGGTTAGAGGCAGAGAATCCCAGTGGAGAGAGGGGAACCGGCCAGGCAGAGACAGCAAGGGCGGTTCGTTGCTCCAGTGCCTTTCCGTTCACCTTCACACTCCTGGGCCAGACTACACTCAATCATAGGACCTACTGAAGAGATGAGTCCTCAATAAAGACTTAAAGGTTGAGACCGAGTCTGCGTCTCTCACATGGGTAGGCAGACCATTCCATAAAAATGGAGCTCAATAGGAGAAAGCCCTGCCTCCAGCTGTTTGCTTAGAAATTCTAGGGACAATAAGGAGGCCTGCGTCCTGTGACCGTAGCGTACGTGTAGGTATGTACGTTAGGACCAAATCGGAGAGATAGGTAGGAACAAGCCCATGTAATGCTTTGTAGGTTAGCAGTTAAACCTTGAAATCAGCCCTTGCCTTAACAGGAAGCCAATGTAGAGAGGCTAGCACTGGAGTAATATGATCAAATTTGTTGGTTCTAGTCAAGATTCTAGCAGCCGTGTTTAGCACTAACTGAAGTTTATTTAGTGCTTTATCCGGGTAGCCGGATATATATGTATCTGTTTTTGAGCCTGACTATGAAATATATATTTATCTGCCGAGTCTGACTATAAAATATATATGTATCTGTTATTAAGCCTGACCATGAAATATATATTTATCTGTTGAGTCTGTGTCACGCCCTGACCTTAGAGATCCTTATTTATTCTCTATGTTTGGTTAGGTCAGGGTGTGACTTGGGTGGGAGACTCTATGTTTTCTATTTCTTTGTTGTTTTTGCCATGTGTGGTTACCAATCAGAGGCAGCTGTCTATCGTTGTCTCTGATTGGGGATCATATATAAGTTGTGATTCTCCGTTTGTGTTTTGTGGGGAGATATTTTCTGTTTAGCTGTTTTGTTGCCTGACAGAACTGTTCGCTTTCGTTTTCTACTTTGTTATTTTGTTGCAGTGTTCAGTTTGATTAAAAATCATGAACGCCTACCACGCTGCACCTTGGTCTCCTTCTTCAACCCACGAGAGTCGTTACAGAACTCCCCACCACAAAAAGACCAAGCAGCGTGGTCAGGAGGAATGGACGTGGGAGGACATCCTGAATGGTAAAGGATCCTGGACGTGGGAGGAGATCCTGGCTGGGTGGGATCGCCTCCCATGGGAGCAGACAGAGGCAGCAAGGAGGGAGCAACTATACAAGGGGTCACGTCTAGCACGGAAGCCCGAGAGGCAGCTCCCTCAAAACATTTTTGGGGGGCACACGGGGAGATTGGCGGAGTCAGGGTTTAGACCTGAGCCAACTCCCCGTGCTTACCGTGGGGAGCGTGTGACCGCTCGGGCACCGTGTTATGCGGTGATGCGCACCATGTCTCCAGTACGCATTCATAGCCCGGTGTGCTCTGTTCCAGCTCCCCGCAGTTGCCGTGCTAGAGTGGGCATTCAGCCACGACGGATTGATTGTGCCGGCTCAGCGTTAGTGGCCTCCGGTGCGTCTCTTCGGTCCAGGATATCCTGCGCCAGCTCTACGCACGGTATCCCCAGTTCGCCAGCACAACCCAGTGCGACCTGTTCCAGCTCCCCACACTTGTCGTGCTACAGGGGGGATTCAGCCAGGACGCGTTGTGCCAGCTCTATGCTCCAGACCTCCAGTGCGCCTCCACGGCCCAGCATATCCTGCGCCGGCTCTACGCACTATGTCTCCAGTGCGCCTTCATAGCCCAGTGCATCCCGTGCCAGCTCTCCACACTCACCGAGCTAAAGTGGGTATCCAGCCAGGACGTGTTGTGGCAGCTCCCCGCACCAGGCTTCCAGTACGTCTCCTCAGTCCGGTGAGACCTGTTCCGGCTCCACATATGAAGCCTCCAGTGATGATCCATGGCACGAAGCCTCCAGTGATGATCCATGGCCCGGAGCCTGTAGTGATGATCCATGGCACGAAGCCTCCAGTGATAATCCATGGCCCAGAGCCTCCAGTGATGATCCATTGCCCGGAGCCTCCAGTGATGATCCATGGCACGAAGCCTCCAGTGACGATCCATGGCCCGGAGCCTGTAGAGACGATCCATGGCAAGGAGCCTGCAGCGACGGTCCCCGGTCCGGAGCCTGCGGCGACGGGCCCCGGTCCGGAGCCTCCGGCAACGAGCCGCGGTCCGGAGGTCCTGGCGACGATCCCTGCACCGGAGGTGCCACCGAAGTGGGGGGAGCCTAAAGCGGGGCGGGGTCTGCGTACCGCACCGGAGCCCCCACCGAGAGTAGATGCCCACCCGGACCCTCCCCTATAGGTTCAGGTTTGCGGCCGGAGTCCGCACCTTTGGGGGGGGTACTGTCACATCCTGACCTTAGAGATCCTTATTTATTCTCTATGTTTAGTTAGGTCAGGGTGTGACTCGGGTGGGAGATTATATGTTTTCTATTTCTTTGTTGTTTTTGCCATGTGTGGTTCCCAATCAGAGGCAGCTGTCTATCATTGTCTCTGATTGGGGATCATATTTAAGTTGTGATTTTCCATTTGTGTTTTGTGGGGAGATATTTTCTGTTTAGCTGTTTTGTTGCCTGACAGAACTGTTCACTTTCGTTTCCTACTTTGTTATTTGTTGCGATGTTCAGTTTTATTAAAAATCATGAGCGCATACCACGCTGCACCTTGGTCTCCTTCTTCAACCCACGAGAGTCGTTACAGTCTGACTATAAAATATATATGTATCTGTTATTGAGCCTGACTATAAAATATACATTCATCTGTTATTGAGGCTGACTATAAAATATATATTTATCTGTTGAGTCTGACTAAAATATATATTTATGTGTTATTGAGCCTGATTATGAAATATAAATGTATCTGTTGAGTCTGACTATAAAATATATATGTATCTGTTATTGAGCCTGACTATAAAATATACATTCATCTGTTATTGAGGCTGACTATAAAATATATATTTATCTGTTGAGTCTGACTAAAATATATATTTATATGTTATTGAGCCTGACTATGAAATATAGATGTATCTGTTATTTAGCCTGACTGTGTCTGTACTTGTTTCAAATTTTTCTCTTCGACTTAGATAAAGTTTCAGTGGTCTGTGTTGGTTCAGATAGGACTTTGTCTTCGTAATAGTTCTGTATTTCAAGGTGAAAAGAGTTCTTCTGGTTTTAAACTAAAAATGTCTGTGTGCACACGTACGTGCGTGTGGGCTGTTCTGTTTTAAAGAATGCAGTTTGAATCTCCAGGATGTTTGTAGCTGAACTGAGTGACACACCTCTCTATTGATACAGGGTAAAATCACACACACACACACACACATACACACACACACACACACACACACACACACACACACACACACACACACACACACACACACACACACACACACACACACACACACACACACACACACACACACACACACACACACACACACACTTACACTCAGACATGTCAGCTATGTGAGTGTGTGTGTTGAATCGTAGCTGAAGCCTTCAGGCAGGAGATGGCCTCTCAGGTTGAGACTTGGGGAACCTGTTCTCATTTTCTGTCTCTCACGCTCTCCTTTCCTCTCTCTTCCTCTTTCTACCTCTCCTTTCTTTCTCAGGACCTGAGGAACAGAGGAACCAGACCATCACATGACAGTAGAGGATGAGGAGGTACATGCTCTCTCAACACATCTGAGTGTGTAGTTTGTGTGTAGCGTGCGTGTGTGTGTGTGTGTGTAGTGTGTGTGTGTGTGTGTGTAGTGTGTGTGTAGTGTGTGTGTGTGTAGTGTGTGTGTAGTTTGTGTGTAGTGTGTGTGTGTGTGTGTGTGTGTGTGTGTGTGTGTGTGTGTGTGTGTGTGTGTGTGTGTGTGTGTGTGTGTGTGTGTCCCTGACCTCGCGTTGGGAGTCAGTCTCCGTGCTCCAGGGAGAAACCCGTTAATCACTTGCTGCTGGACGATTTATTTCAAAAGAAAACAAAGAGAAAACGGAGAGAATGTGGAAAGAGAAGTGTGGGAGAGCATGGTGGGGGAATGTGATAGGAGAACATTATCACTGAGTAAAGGTTACATTGTTCACTGCTTTCTGACAGATGGAGAGAGGTGGGGGGGAGGTGATTGAGGGAGAGAATGGGAGGAAAAGGGGTAGAAAGAGCGAGGGCTTCGGGTGAGTAAAGATCTGGATCAACATAAAGACAGTCTGTATCTAAGGTCTCAGACACTGAGTCAGACCCCCCCCACACACACACCCACACACTCTGACATCCCCCACATATTGTATGTAATTGTATCTCACAGAGCCCGCCCCTCTCTACCCCTCTCTCCCAGATTCCTGAAGTGAAATGAGGCATTGAGTTAGCAGCTCCCGTTACAATAGTGCTAGTTAACACACACACACACACACACACACAGTAACACACACACGGTAACACAAATCTAGTTGTATTATACATTATTGTTTTGTTTTCTCAACTTTTTGGTCCAAACGTTAACTGAACAAAAGAAAATTGTCCCAAAACATTAGAAAGATTCTGTCAATTTAAAATGATGTTTTTGATCATATGTTCATTCAACACATGAACCGAAGAGTAAACAACAACAAAAAGCTGTGGTACCAGTTACTTTATAATAATGAGATGAAACAACTACACTGACAAAATCTAAACACAACATGTAAATGAGCTGAAATAAAAAAAGATCTCAGAAATGTTCCAAACACACAAAAAGCTTATTTCTCTCAAATGTTGTGCACATATTTGTTTAGATAAGATAAGATAATCCATTCACCTGACAGGTGTGGCATATCAAGAAGCTAATTCAACAGCATGATCATTACATAGGTGCACCTTGTGCTGGGGACAATAAAAGGCAGTTTTGTCACACAACACAATGGCACAGATGTTTCAAGTTTTGAGGGAGCGTGCAATTGGCATGCTGACTGCAGGAAGATCCACCAGAGCTGTTGCCAGATAATTTTATGTTCATTTCACTACCATAAGCTGCCTCCAATGTCGTTCTAGAGAAGGGGGGGGGGGGGGGGGGCTGAGAAGCGTTCCTGTCTGTAATAAAGCCATTTTGTGGAGAAAAACCAATTTTGATTGGCTGAACCTGGCTCCAAAGTGGGTGGGCCTGGCTGCCAAGTGGTTGAGCCTATGTCCTCCCAGACCCACCCATGGCTGCGCCCCTGCCCAGTCATGTGAAATCCATAAATTAGGGCCTAATGAATTCATTTCAATTGACAGATTTTCTTACATGAAGTGTTAACCCAGCAAAATCTTAGAAATTGTTGTATGTTGCGTTTATATTTTTGTTCAGTATAGATTTTTACAGTGCACACACACACACACAGTCTGTAGATCATCTTTAGGAGCAGATTGTGTCTCAGTTGGGGCTTTTCCTGGCGTCAGCGAAAATAAACGATGCCAAAAACAGAACTCTGGAAAACCCCAAATTTCCTCTTTGGCCATTGGTCAGTTCTCTGCTTTCCCAATCGTTCAATTGGCCCATTATATTGTCTCCCGCCTCCCACCCCCCTGTGGTGTGCATGTGCCAGATAAACTGCCATGGTCATGGATGTATTGTTTAGCTGTGTGTGTGTGTGTGTGTGTGTGTGTGTGTGTGTGTGTGTGTGTGTGTGTGTGTGTGTGTGTGTGTGTGTGTGTGTGTGTGTGTGTGTGTGTGTGTGTGTGTGTGTGTGTGTGTTATAGAGCCATTTGGTTGGCTGAATTGTTTAGCTGGGAGAGAGTTCTGAGGAGGTCATGTCAACACCAAGGTGTAGAGGGAGAGAGGGGGAGGGGAGGGAGAGAGAGAGGGTGGATGGAGGTAGAATAGATGGAGAGAGATAGAATAGATGGAGAGAGGTAGGATGGATGGAGAGAGGTAGGATGGATGGAGAGAGGATGGAGAGAGGTAGGATATATGGAGAGAGGTAGAATGGATGGAGAGAGGTAGGATGGATGGAGAGAGGTAGGATGGATGGAGAGAGGATGGAGAGAGGTAGGATATATGGAGAGAGGTAGAATGGATGGAGAGAGGTAGGATGGATGGAGAGAGGTAGAATAGATGGAGAGAGGTAGGATGGATGGAGAGAGGTAGGATGGATGGAGAGAGGTAGAATGGATGGAGAGAGGTAGGATGGATGGAGAGAGGTAGGATGGATGGAGAGAGGATGGAGAGAGGTAGGATATATGGAGAGAGGTAGAATGGATGGAGAGAGGTAGGATGGATGGAGAGAGGTAGAATAGATGGAGAGAGGTAGGATGGATGGAGAGAGGTAGGATGGATGGAGAGAGGTAGAATAGATGGAGAGAGGTAGAATGGATGGAGCGAGGTAGGATGGATGGAGAGAGGTAGAATAGATGGAGAGAGGTAGGATAGATAGAGAGAGGTAGGATGGATGGAGAGAGGTAGAATAGATGGAGAGAGGTAGAATGGATAGAGAGAGGTAGAATGGATGGAGAGAGGTAGGATGGATGGACAGAGGATGGAGAGAGGTAGGATATATGGAGAGAGGTAGGATGGATGGAGAGAGGTAGGATGGATAGAGAGAGGTAGAATAGATGGAGAGAGGTAGGATGGATGGAGAGAGGTAGGATGGGTGGAGAGAGGTAGAACGGATGGAGAGAGGAGTGAGGGAAGAAAGAGGTGGAGTATGAGAGGTTTGAGAGAGGGGACGGGTAGAAGGGGAGGGGAATAGAGGGGAGGGGAAGAGAGGCAGCGGAAGACATGGGAAGGGAAGAGAGGGAGAGGAAGAGAGGGAGGGGAAGAGATGGGAGGGGGAGAGAATGAGGGGGAGAGAGGGAGGGGAAGAGAGGGGGGGGAAGAGATGGGAAGGGAAGAAAGGCTGAGGAAGAGAGGCAGAGGAAGAGAGGGGATGGGAAGAGAGGGAGGGAAGAGAGGGAGGGGAAGAGGGGGGGGGAGAGATGGGAAGGGAAGAGAGGGGAGGGGAAGAGAAGGGAGGGGAAGAGAGGGGGGGAGAGGGGAAGAGAGAGGGGAAGAGAGAGGGAAAGAGAGAGAGGGGAAGAGAGGGGAGGGGAAAGAGAGAGAGAGGAAGAGAGGGGGGAGTGAGGGGGGGAGAGGGGAAGAGAGAGAGGGGAAGAGAGCAAGTAGTCAAGTTCCTTTAAAAAGTGATTTTGGGGTGGACATTGTGTGTGGTATGTGTGTGTACGTAACATCATAGATTTTTTATTTATTTTATTTCACCTTTATTTAACCAGGTAGGCTAGTTGAGAACAAGTTCTCATTTGCAACTGCGACCTGGCCAAGATAAAGCATAGCAGTGTGAACAGACAACACAGAGTTACACATGGAGTAAACAATAAACAAGTCAATAACATGGTAGAAAAAAAAGAGAATCTATATACAATGTGTGCAAAAGGCATGAGGTAGGCAATAAATCGAATAATTACAATTTAGCAGATTAACACTGGAGTGATAAATCATCAGATGATCATGTGCAAGAAGAGATACTGGTGTGCAAAAGAGCAGAAAAGTAAATAAATAAAAGCAGTATGGGGGGTGAGGTAGGTAAATTGGGTGGGTAGTTTACAGATGGACTATGTACAGCTGCAGCGATCGGTTAGCTGCTCGGATAGCAGATTTTTAAAGTTGTTGAGGGAGATAAAAGTCTCCAACTTCAGAGATTTTTGCAATTCGTTCCAGTCGCAGGCAGCAGAGAACTGGAAGGAAAGGCGTCCAAATGAGGTTTTGGCTTTAGGGATGATCAGTGAGATACACCTGCTGGAGCGCGTGCTGCGGGTGGGTGTAGCCATCGTGACCAGTGAACTGAGATAAGGCGGCACTTTACCTAGCATAGCCTTGTAGATGACCTGGAGCCAGTGGGTCTGACGTCGAACATGTAGCGAGGGCCAGCCGACTAGGGCATACAGGTCGCAGTGGTGGGTCGTATAAGGTGCTTTAGTAACAAAACGAATGGCACTGTGATAAACTGCATCCAGTTTGCTGAGTAGAGTATTGGAAGCTATTTTGTAGATGACATCGCCGAAGTCGAGGATCGGTAGGATAGTCAGTTTTACTAGGGTAAGTTTGGCGGCGTGAGTGAAGGAGGCTTTGTTGCGGAATAGAAAGCCGATTCTTGATTTGATTTTGGATTGGAGATGTTTGATATGAGTCTGGAAGGAGAGTTTGCAGTCTAGCCAGACACCTAGGTACTTATAGATGTCCACATATTCTAGGTCGGAACCGTCCAGGGTGGTGATGCTAGTCGGGCGTGCGGGTGCAGGCAGCGAACGGTTGAAAAGCATGCATTTGGTTTTACTAGCGTTTAAGAGCAGTTGGAGGCCACGGAAGGAGTGTTGTATGGCATTGAAGCTCGTTTGGAGGTTAGATAGCACAGTGTCCAAGGAAGGGCCGGAAGTATATAGAATGGTGTCGTCTGCGTAGAGGTGGATCAGGGAATCGCCCGCAGCAAGAGCAACATCATTGATGTATACAGAGAAAAGAGTCGGCCCGAGAATTGAACCCTGTGGTACCCCCATAGAGACTGCCAGAGGACCGGACAACATGCCCTCCGATTTGACACACTGAACTCTGTCTGCAAAGTAGTTGGTGAACCAGGCAAGGCAGTCATTAGAAAAACCGAGGCTACTGAGTCTGCCGATAAGAATATGGTGATTGACAGAGTCGAAAGCCTTGGCCAGGTCGATGAAGACGGCTGCACAGTAATGTCTTTTATCGATGGCAGTTATGATATCGTTTAGTACCTTGAGCGTGGCTGAGGTGCACCCGTGACCGGCTCGGAAACCGGATTGCACAGCGGAGAAGGTACGGTGGGATTCGAGATGGTCAGTGATCTGTTTGTTGACTTGGCTTTCGAAGACCTTAGATAGGCAGGGCAGGATGGATATAGGTCTGTAACAGTTTGGGTCCAGGGTGTCTCCCCCTTTGAAGAGGGGGATGACCGCGGCAGCTTTCCAATCCTTGGGGATCTCAGATGATACGAAGGAGAGGTTGAACAGGCTGGTAATAGGGGGTGCGACAATGGCGGCGGACAGTTTCAGAAATAGGGGGTCCAGATTGTCAAGCCCAGCTGATTTGTATGGGTCCAGGTTTTCCAGCTCTTTCAGAACATCTGCTATCTGGATTTGGGTAAAGGAGAAGCTGGGGAGGCTTGGGCGAGTAGCAGCGGGGGGGGCGGGGCTGTTGGCCAAGGTTGGAGTCGCCAGGAGGAAGGCATGGCCAGCCATTGAGAAATGCTTGTTGAAGTCTTCGATTATCACGGATTTATCGGTGGTGACCGTGTTACCTAGCCTCAGTGCAGTGGGCAGCTGGGAGGAGGTGCTCTTGTTCTCCATGGACTTTACAGTATCCCAGAACTTTTTGGAGTTAGAGCTACAGGATGCAAATTTCTGCTTGAAAAAGCTGGCCTTTGCTTTCCTGACTGACTGCGTGTATTGGTTCCTGACTTCCCTGAACAGTTGCATATCGCGGGGGCTCTTCGATGCTATTGCAGTTCGCCACAGGATGTTTTTGTTCTGGTCGAGGGCAGTCAGGTCTGGAGTGAACCAAGGGCTATATCTGTTCTTGGTTCTGCATTTTTTGAACGGAGCATGCTTGTCTAATATGGTGAGGAAGTAACATTTAAAGAATGACCAGGCATCCTCAACTGACGGGATGAGGTCAATATCCTTCCAGGGTACCCGGGCCAGGTCGATTAGAAAGGCCTGCTCGCAGAAGTGTTTTAGGGAGCGTTTGACAGTGATGAGGGGTGGTCGTTTGACCGCGGACCCATGGCGGATACAGGCAATGAGGCAGTGATCGCTGAGATCTTGATTGAAGACAGCAGAGGTGTATTTGGAGGGCAAGTTGGTCAGGATAATGTCTATTAGGGTGCCCATGTTTACGGATTTAGGGTTGTACCTGGTGGGTTCCTTGATGATTTGTGTGAGATTGAGGGCATCAAGCTTGGATTGTAGGACTGCCGGGGTGTTAAGCATATCCCAGTTTAGGTCACCTAACAGAACAAACTCTGAAGCTAGATGGGGAGCGATCAATTCACAGATGGTGTCCAGGGCACAGCTGGGAGCTGAGGGGGGTCGGTAGCAGGCGGCAACAGTGAGAGACTTATTTCTGGAGAGATTAATTTTTAAAATTAGAAGTTCGAACTGTTTGGGCATAGACCTGGAAAGTATGACAGAACTTTGCAGGCTATCTCTGCAGTAGATTGCAACTCCTCCCCCTTTGGCAGTTCTATCTTGACGGAAAGTGTTATAGTTGGGTATGGAAATCTCAGAATTTTTGGTGGCCTTCCTAAGCCAGGATTCGGACACGGCAAGGACATCAGGGTTGGCAGAGTGTGCTAAAGCGGTGAGTAAGGCAAACTTAGGGAGGAGGCTTCTGATGTTGACATGCATGAGGCCAAGGCTTTTTCGATCACAGAAGTCAACAAATGAGGGTGTCTGGGCACATGCAGGGCCTGGGTTTACCTCCACATCACCCGAGGAACAGAGGAGTAGTAGGATGAGGGTGCGGCTAAAGGCTATCAAAACTGGTCGCCTAGAGCGTTGGGGACAAAGAATAAAAGGAGCAGATTTATGGGCGTGGTAGAATAGATTCTGGGCATAATGTGCAGACAGGGGTATGGTGGGGCGCGGGTACAGCGGAGGCAAGCCCAGGCACTGGGTGATGATAAGAGAGGTTGTATCTCTGGACATGCTGGTCTCAATGGGTGAGGTCACCGCATGTGTGGGGGGTGGGACAAAGGAGGTATCAGAGGTACGGAGAGTGGAACTACAGGGTCCATTGCAAACCAAAACAATGATAATGATAACTAGCCTGAACAACAGTATGCAAGGCATATTGATATTTGAGAGAGACATACAATAAGGCATAAAGTGAATGCAGGTCTTGATTGGGAGAGCTAGCTAAAACAACAGGTAAGATAACAGCAGCAATAACAGGGTGCTAGTCTAACACAGCAACAACAGGTAAAAATGGCGACGACTAGGCAGAGAGGGTCGGATTAACTACACACAGATCCTGAGTTAAAGCACAGAGCCGACAGATAAAACACAAATAAACAGAATGGAGTACCGTGAATTAATGGACAGTCAAGCATGCATCAGCTATGTAGCCAAGTGATCATAGTGTCCAGGGGGCAGCCGTAGATGGAGCAGGGAGACCTCCACTAAGCTAGCACGCAGCGTTTAAAGTTAGTAGCCCGGGGGGTGGTCTGCTCAGACGGAGGGGGTCTGCTCAGACGTGGTCGTGTCGACAGAGAATCCAAGCCGGATGGCGAAAGAGAGGTTGTGAATTGTAGAATTGTGTTTGCTAACTGGTGCTAGCTTCGTGGCAGTGGCGCTAGCTGCGCTAGCTGCAAGCTAGCTGTGAGGATCAGAAGTAGTGGCTCAGGGATTACGGCAGAAATCCGGCGTTGTTGTCGAGAGACAGTCCGATGCTGGTAAATTGGTGAGTAATATCCAGGCTAATAACAGGGCTGGTGTCTGTGCAGAAGGTAAAAGCTACTAGCAGCGGCAAAAAAATGGCTAAATTAGCTTGTAGCTGATTTAGACCAGTTGTGATGGATTGGCAGGGCTCTGTGTCGGCAAAAAAGGTCCAGTCCAATTGGCAAAAGAGGTATTGTAGCCCAAGAATTCGCTGGTAGACCTCTTCGGCTAGCCGGCAGATGGGCCTAGCTCGAGGCTAGCTCAAGGCTAACTGGTGCTTGCTTCGGGACAGAGGTGTTAGCCAGTAGTAGCCACTCGGTTGCAGCTAGCTAGCTGTGATGATACGGTGTAATTGTCCAGAGCTTGCGTCAGGAATCCGGTGATGTGGTAGAGAAAAAGCAGTCCTATATGCTCTGGGTTGATATCGCGCTTGCAGACTGGCAGGTATTGGCCCGGTATTGAAGCTGGCTGTGTCCGAGTTGAGGGTGAAGACCGCAGCAGTGGCTAACTGACTACTAGCTAGAAGCTAGTTATCTGGCTAGCTTCTGATTGGGGTTACGGTTCTAAAGTATAAAAAATAGCAGGTCCGTACCACATTGGGTGAGGCGGAATGTAGGAATGTATATTCAGTTCCTAGATGGAAAGTGAAATTAAAATATTTACGAAATGTATACGAAAAATACGAAGACTATTTACACGGGACAGGACAAGACAACACACGTCCGACTGCTACGCCATCTTGGATTCAGATAAACTGAGTCCAGCCACTCTCAGCAGGGATAACAATTTTTATTTAACTAGGCAAGTCAGTTAAGAACAAATTCTTATTTACGATGACGGCCTACCCTGGGCCAAACCCTAACCCGGACGATGCTGGGCCAATTGTGCACCGCCCTATGAGACTCCACTGCGCCACTCGAGGGCCCCATATAATAGTGATGATGACTCTATGACTCAGACCTCCCCAAGTCCCCCTGGATGAGACAGACTCAGACCTCCCCAAGTCCCCCTAGATGAGACAGACCCAGACCTCCCCAAGCCCCCCTGGATGAGACAGACTCAGACCTCCCCAAGTCCCCCTGGATGAGACAGACCCAGACCTCCCCAGGTCCCCCTGGATGAGACAGACCCAGACCTCCCCAAGTCCCCCTGGATGAGACAGACCCAGACCTTCTCAAGTCCCCCTAGATGAGACAGACCCACACCTCCCCAAGTCCCCCTAGATGAGACAGACCCACACCTCCCCAAGTCCCCCTGGATGAGACAGACCCAGACCTCCCCAAGTCCCCCTAGATGAGACAGACCCAGACCTCCCCAAGTCCCCCTGGATGAGACAGACCCAGACCTTCTCAAGTCCCCCTAGATGAGACAGACCCAGACCTCCCCAAGTCCCCCTGGATGAGACAGACCCAGACCTCCCCAAGTCCCCCTGGATGAGACAGACCCAGACCTCCCCAAGTCCCCCTAGATGAGACAGACCCAGACCTCCCCAAGTCCCCCTGGATGAGACAGACCCAGACCTTCTCAAGTCCCCCTAGATGAGACAGACCCAGACCTTCTCAAGTCCCCCTAGATGAGACAGACCCAGACCTCCCCAAGTCCCCCTGGATGAGACAGACCCAGACCTTCTCAAGTCCCCCTAGATGAGACAGACCCAGACCTCCCCAAGTCCCCCTGGATGAGACAGACCCAGACCTTCTCAAGTCCCCCTAGATGAGACAGACCCACACCTCCCCAAGTCCCCCTAGATGAGACAGACCCACACCTCCCCAAGTCCCCCTAGATGAGACAGACCCACACCTCCCCAAGCCCCCCTAGATGAGACAGACCCACACCTCCCCAGGTCCCCCTGGATGAGACAGACCCAGACCTCCCCAAGTCCCCCTAGATGAGACAGACTCAGACCTCCTCAAGCTCGCCTGGATGAGACAGACCCAGACCTCCCCAAGTCCCCCTGGATGAGAAAGACTCAGACCTCCCAAAGTCCCCCTGGATGAGACAGACCCAGACCTCCCCAAGCCCACCTGGGTGAGACAGACTCAGACCTCCTCAAGCTCGCCTGGATGAGACAGACCCAGACCTCCCCAAGTCCCCCTAGATGAGACAGACTCAGACCTCCCCAAGCCCCCCTGGATGAGACAGACCCAGACCTTCCCAAGTCCCCCTAGATGAGACAGACTCAGACCTCCCAAAGTCCCCCTGGATGAGACAGATCCATACGTCCCCAAGCCCCTCTGGATGAGACAGACCCAGACCTCCCCAAAGCCCCCTGGATGAGACAGACCCAGACCTCCCCAAGCCCCCCTGGATGAGACTGACTCAGACCTCCCCAAGTCACCCTGGATGAGACTGACTCAGACCTCCCCAAGTCACTCTGGATGACAGACCCAGACCTCCCCAAGTCCCCCTGGATGAGACAGACCCAGACCTCCCCAAGTCCCCCTGGATGAGACAGACCCAGACACATACACCAGTGCCTCTAGCTTTTTTGGATCCCTAAGCGAGATTTTGTCCCCACACCTTTTAAAATAATTTCATGCAATCCTACTCATTTTGGGGTGAGAGAAACTGCAGCAGTTTTAAAGCTAATTTCCTGCTATTCACATTTTGCCATGACTTATGCCATGTTCATATGCTATCTGAGTGAGAGTGACTAACTAAATCAATATGGGGCCCCTGGAGGTCAGGGTCCCAGGGCACATTCCCTGCATGCCCGGTTGGTCAATTGGTGCTGATTAGGCCTAGGCCTACTACAAGGTGTATAGCTAGACTAGCTTACCTAGCAATCTAAAGAAGAAATCTGACATGGGATAACTGAGTGACTGACATAACAAGAGAAAACGTGCTGATGCGCTACCAAATGTCGAAATGGCACATTGTGCATTCTACTATTTTAACTCTCAACAGTAAGTTGAGACCCCGACGGAGTTCCTAAAAATGGGGGCCCCGACCCAAAAAAAACGCCCGAGCACATATTGAGGCCAGATGTTTAAGATACATAACTGAGAAACAAGATCCATTTATTAACCAGACAGAAAAGTCCTGTTTTTCTTATAGAATAGAACAATGGAATAATAAAAACGTAACTTATTGACACGTGATACGTCTATGCCTACAAAGAGAGAAGTGCAGATGTTGGTAGGCCGAACATAGATATGTAGTCTATATCTATGTAGCAAACTGACTTCCTAGCGTAATAATAATTGCATTTCAGGTTTGGTTTATTTTTAGCCAGAACCGAAAGTTCCTCCAAGACTCCGTCAAGTTTTTCTTCGCCGTGGCTTTGCCTGCTGTCCTGACTCTGACTTTCCCTCTCCTCCCTCTGCCTCTCGCTCTCTCACTCTCTGCTGGAGGGAGGGGGGGACAGAAGTTAGCTACCCTCTGCTCCGTTTTTGTTCTGGAACCGGAGCGGAACAGAGAAGGGCGTGAGGCGGTGTTCGGTATGGCGGGAGGCTCAAGCGGCGTCTCATTTCTCGGGGTTCTGCTGCTCGCTGCGATTCTGGTGCAGACCGTGGCCGTTACTGTCACCGTGCTATACTTCACTAACGTCCTCAACACGGTAAGAACCGGGTGAAAAATAAGGGTGGCAAAAATACACTTACTATATAAGGTCGCTTGATGGAGCTTGGATTTGGCACTTTTGTGACTATTCCATTGGCTCCATTGTTTCGGGCAAACTAAATTATGTATGTTGAAAGTATTTGAAATGTATTTGATCCAGGCTTGATACGTGTTGTTTACCATGTGTTTATGAGATGTTATGCTGTGCATGCCAATTCGCACACAGTCGGAGAAAGTAGTTATGTTCCAATAAATCTTTTGCATGAAAACTTGTTGCTCTGCAAATGATTTCCCTGACTTGTTTGTTGATTGTAATAAACATTGCCTACGTGTGCAGAGAACGCTCAGTGCATTCTGTAAGATAAGGAGTGTTTGTGTTGTAGTGATGTGCCCTGGGAATAAGGAAGTTCTGTGCAGAGAACTGCAAAGGTTAGTGTTGTCTGGAATCCTTGGGATGTCCCTAGCCTAAACCCTAACCTTAACCCCTACATTACCCCTTAACTTACTCTAACCCTAACCATTTTAAAGTTAAACTTCAATGGGGTAACATTAGTTAGGACATCCCAAGGATCCCGGAGAGCAAAAGATTGACTGCAAGAAAACTTTGTTGATATGCCAATTATCCAATTGTATTGTTTTCTTATTGTTTAACCTTGTTTTAGCAGGGAACATTAAGTGTATTCTAAGTGCATTGTCCAAGTGGTGTTGAAATTGTAAATGTTTGACTTTTGTTAGGCTCTTTGTGTTCTCTCATGCAGCTGTGTAACCTGGATTCTTTCCATAATGATTGAGCAACAATGCTGACTCTCCCTCTCGGCTTCCCTATACTCCCCCTCTCTCCCATTCTCCTCTTTCTCCTCTCTCTCTCTCTCTCTCTCTCTCTCTCTCTCTCTCTCTCTCTCTCTCTCTCTCTCTCTCTCTGTCTGTCTGTCTGTCTGTCTGTCTGTCTGTCTGTCTGTCTGTCTGTCTGTCTGTCTGTCTGTCTGTCTGTCTGTCTGTCTGTCTGTCTGTCTGTCTGTCTGTCTGTCTGTCTGTCTGTCTGTCTGTCTGTTCCTCTCTCTCTCTGTCTGTCGGTCTGTCTGTCAGTGATTACGATCAGTGGTTATGGCTGTTAATCATTACCAACCTGTATACAACAGGAAACTGAAGCCTAAAAAACAGCAACAGAGAAATGTTATGAAGACGTATTCAGACAGACACTCCATTTGAACATGGCAGTATTAGTTTGATTACAGTGTAACTTGAGGAAGTGAAGTAAACAACTGTTTATGATGCAGTGTTCTCAACTCTGGTCCCCCAAGAATCCCTAACAATGTTAGCCTACACCCTAACAACGTTAGCCTACACCCTAACAACGTTAGCCTACACTCTCTGTTGTTCAGATGAACAACAGAGTGTGTAGTATTTCATTTAATGTGTGTGTTGTTCAGATGAAGGAGGTGTGTAGTATTTAATTTAAAGTGTCTGTTGTTCAGATGAAGGAGGTGTGTAGTATTTAATTTAAATGTGTGTGTTGTTCAGATGAAGGAGATGTTTGCAAGGAGCAGTGTGTCGTGTCTGACACGGGCCGACCTCAGAGGGGGATACATACGCTCCTCCACCGAGGGGAGAGGAGACCCCTGCTGGCAGGTCACACAGCAACTACACATCCTCATAGAGAAGGTAACACACACCCTCATAGAGAAGGTAACACACACCCTCATAGAGAAGGTAACACACATCCTCATAGAGAAGGTAACACACACCCTCATAGAGAAGGTAACACACACCCTCATAGAGAAGGTAACACACACCCTCATAGAGAAGGTAACACACACCCTCATAGAGAAGGTAACACACACCCTCATAGAGAAGGTAACACACACCCTCATAGAGAAGGTAACACACACCCTCATAGAGAAGGTAACACACACCCTCATAGAGAAGGTAACACACACCCTCATAGAGTAGATATCCGCCTCGCAGGGGTCCCAGGTCTTCTGATAGGACGGAGGGGCTCCCTATATCATTTACCATTATCCACAGATCTAGGATAAGATTACTCACCCTTAATCCTAACCTTAACCATTAGGGGGGAAACGCAAAACTGACCAAAGATCAGCAACTTCACTCGCCTCAGAAGAGTTTCAGACATACAATGGGGTCTTTGTAGTGCAGTCTGGGATTGGATCTACTGTGGTTTTATCAGCACTGGAATGTACTCACCTGGCCAGAGACACACGCAGACACACATACACTCACACACACTTTTTTCAAGAAGGTTTTGGCTTTTATTTGAAATATGTTAAATAAATTGTCTTTCTCTTCTTTCTCTCCCTGTCTGTCTGTCTGTCTGTCTGTCTGTCTGTCTGTCTGTCTGTCTGTCTGTCTGTCTGTCTGTCTGTCTGTCTGTCTGTCTGTCTGTCTGTCTGTCTGTCTCTCTCTCTCTCCCCCGTCTCTCTCTATCTGTCTCTCTCTCTCTTCAGTCTTTGTCTCAGCGATATCAGAGGGAGATCTCCTCAGCAGTTAGAGGTGAGATAATGACCTGTCTGACCTATAGAACCAGGGCAAAACGGCACCCTGTTCCCTGTCGGACTGGGATTTGAATTAGTAAAGCTAACATAGTAATAAGTAAGCAAGCCTTGTCCAGAACGGCTCATAGGGCAGGAGTGAGGAGCCTATCCCCAGTTTCTGTAGCGTGAGGAGGCTTGATGTACAATTTCCAGCTATGGACAGGACGCTAGTAAACCACTACATATAAGTAACCTTTAATGGGAATGTCCATTTTACAAGTTCTATGTTGTTATCACTGACTGATGTTTGACTAGGACAACTAATTGATGTTCTAGCTCTCTCTCGGTCAGATGAGGTGTCCAGGGTGTTGCCCTCACTGATGATGGAGGACCGGGCTTCTTCTCGCCCCAAAGTCGCCGCCCACGTCACTGGCAGCTTGGCTCCCAAAGCAGAGAGGGAGGGAGGAGGTGAGACCTGTTTCAATTTTCACCCTTCATACTCTGCAACTACAACGGAGACACTGTGTGTGTGTGTGTGTGTGTGCACACGCGCGCCCTGTGAAGCCTGGTGTTAAGAGTTTGATGAATGCAGGTTAGACTCTGGGGCCATGTGTCTCACACCTGTGTGTGCTGTGTTCTTCAGGTGTGTGTGTACACTTCATAGAGAGGAGAGCTTCAAAGTGATTACATATCACTACAGTAACTAGTAATACAGACAGCAAGCAGTATGTGTCCCATGTGAGCTTTTAACCCAGTGGTAGATCTGGTAGAATGCACCAGCCCGGGACAGACTGACAGCTCGGGGTGAAGTGTTCCATTTATAGCCCAGGCCTAGTCTGTAGACATACAGTATTTTATTGTTTTGCCATTTATGGCATCTTATAGCACACTTTCAATAATATATATTGAGGGGATTGAGGCCATTTACACTTAGTGGACAAAACATTAAGAACATCTACTCTTTCCATGCCCAGGTGAATCCAGGTGAAAGCTATGGTCCCTTATTGATGTAATTTGTTAAATCCACTTCAATCGGTGTAGATGAAGGGGAGGAGACAGGTTAAAGAAGGATTTTTAAGCCATGAGATAATTGAGACATGGATTGTGTATGTGGGCCATTCAGAGGGTGAATGGGCAAGACAAAAGATTTAAATGTCTTTGAATAGGGTATGTTAGTAGGTGCCATGCGCTTTGGTTTGAATGTGTCAAGAACTGCAACGCTGCTGTGTTTTTCACCATCAACAGTTTCCCGTGTGTATCAAGAATGGTCCACCACCCAAAGGACATCCAGCCAACTTGACATTGGAGCATTGGAGTCAACATGGGCCAGCATCCCTGTAGAACGCTTTCGACACCTTGTAGAGTCCATAGGCCGACGAATTGAGGCTGTTCTGAGGGCAAAAGGGCGTTGCACAATATTGTGTCGCAATATTAGCGAGATGTTCCTAATGTTCCGTATACTCAGTGTCCGTAGACTGTTCTATTCTCAACCAATTCTATTGTATTCTGTCTTAAGACCTAGCTCTGTCTAACTCCTGACCCTTGACCCTGCCTACTACTGCCTTTCTCCTTCCTGTCTGGCCACAGGTTCTCCGGGGCGGCGTGTGCAGGGGCAGAAGATCTCGTGGTGGGAGGGGCATAAAGGGCTGGCATTCCTTCAGGAAGTCAGATTGGTTGACGGGGAGCTGGTGGTACCTCTCCCAGGACTCTATTATATCTATGCCCAGACCTACTTCAGACACACCCACCCCGAGGGAGAGGAGGGGGAAGAAGAGGAGGAAGAGGAGAGGGAGCAGAGGGGGAGACCCATGCTGCAGTATGTCTATAAGAAAGTGAGTTCACGGTGCCACGGTCGTGTTCAACATTTGTCCTATAAGAACGTTTGTTTTTAACATTTTGGATAGCTACAGTTGAAGTCGGAAGTTTACATACACCTTAGCCAAATACATTTAAACTCATTTTTTCACAATTCCTGACATTTAATCCAAGTAAAAATTCCCTGTCTTAGGTCAGTTACGATCACCACTTTATTTTAAGAATGTGAAATGTCAGAATAATAGTAGACAGAATTATTTCAGCTTTTATTTCTTTCATCACATTCCTAGTGGCTCAGAAGTTTACATACACTCAATTAGTATTTGGTAGCATTGCCTTTAAATTGTTTAACTTGGGTCAAACATTTCGGGTAGCCTTCCACAAGCTTCCCACAATAAGTTGGGTGAATTTTGTCCCATTCCTCCTGACAGAGCTGGTGTAACTGAGTCAGGTTTGTAGGCCTCCTTGCTCGCACACGCTTTTTCAGTTCTGCCCACAAATGTTCTATAGGATTGATTTCAGGGCTTTGTGATGGCCACTCCAATACCTTGACTTTGTTGTCCTTAATGCATTTTGACACAACTTTGGAAGTATGCTTGGGGTCATTGTCTATTTGGAAGACCCATTTGCGACCAAGCTTTAACTTCCTGACTGATGTCTTGAGATGTTGCTTCAATATATCCACATAATTTTCCTCCCTCATGATGCCACCTATTTTGTGAAGTGCACCAGTCCCTCCTGCAGCAAAGCACCCCCACAACATGATGCTGCCACCCTCGTGCTTCACGGTTGGGATGATGTTCTTCGGCTTGCAAGCCTCCCCCTTTTTCCTCCAAACATAACGATGGTCATTATGGCCAAAAAGTTATATTTTAGTTTCATCAGACCAGAGGACATTTCTCCAAAAAGTACAATCTTTGTCCCCATGTGCAGTTGCAAACCGTAGTCTGGCTTTTTTATGGCGGTTTTGGAGCAGTGGCTTCTTCCTTGCTGAGCGGTCTTTCAGGTTATGTCGATATAGGACTCGTTTTACTGTGGATATAGATACTTTTGTACCTGTTTCCTCCAGCATCTTCACAAGGTCCTTTGCTGTTGTTCTGGGATTGATTTGCACTTTTTGCACCAAAGTACGTTCATCTCTAGGAGACAGAACGGTGTCTCCTTCCTGAGCGGTATGACGGCTGCGTGGTCTAATGGTGTTTATACTTGCGTACTATTGTTTGTACAGATGAATGTGGTACCTTCAGGCGTTTGGAAATTGCTCCCAAGGATGAACCAGACTTGTGGAGGTCTACAATTTTTTTCCTGAGGTCTTGGCTGATTTCTTTTGATTTTCCCATGATGTCAAGCAAAGAGGCACCGAGTTTCAAGGTAGGCCTTGAAATACATCCACAGGTACACCTCCAATTGACTCAAATTATGTCAATTAGCCTATCAGAAGCTTCTAAAGCCATTTCATAATTTTCTGGAATTTTCCAAGCTGTTTAAAGGCAGTCAACTTAGTGTATGTAAACTTCTGACCCACTGGAATTGTGATTAAGTGAAATAATCTATCTGTAAACAATAGTTGGAAAAATTACTTGTGTCATGCACAAAGTAGATGTCCTAACCAACTTGCCAAAACTATAGTTTGTTATCAAGAAATTTGTGGAGTGGTTGTAAAATTAGTTTTAATGACTCCAACCTAAGTTTATGTAAACTTCACACTTCAACTGTATGTGATATCGTGAGAGTTTATGGAAGGTAGTTGTAGTGATGGTGCTGTCTCCTCCACCAGGTTTCCTCCTACCCGGTACCCATCCTGCTGATGAAGACAAGCAGGACCTCCTGCTGGTCCCGGGACTCCCAGTTCTCTCTGCACTCCGCTCACCAGGGGGGGCTGTTCCCATTGGCTGCCGGAGATCACCTCCTCGTCACCGTTAGCAATGCCTCCGCCATCGCCATGGATGAGAGGAGCAGCTTCTTCGGGGCTTTCCTGGTCAGCTAGAGGTCAGGGGATCGTCTGTATGGTGACTCAGAGGGCTGGAACCTGGGATACACACTGTTTGGGAGCCATGTATGTGTACTGACAGACAAATCATTTGAGAGCTGTGTGTGTGTGTGTTGTACAAAGCTTTAAGCTCTGTGACTGTGCTGGACATGTGAGCGGAGCTTGTGTGGTTATTCAATCATTTCCCACCCTGGTGCCTAGGATCCAGTCTTCGCTCATGGCTTATCCAATGAGCTGTGTCCAAGGCCAGTAGGCCTGTGTTGATTGGATGAAAAGCAGCTGAGTGGCGTGAGGTAGGGGTTCAACGTCTGCTTTATAACTTCATTGGACAAATGACCAATAATCAACCAATGAAAAGTGAAGGGATGATTGTGAATAAGTCTTAATACTCTTTTCATCCGTCCTAAAAGGATGAGTCTCCTTCTCCTGTTTGTATGAACTCAGAGATGATTTTAATGTAAATATGAACGTGGGTGTTTTGGTGTTGTGGTTCTGTGTTATAACTGTATGGACATTGAATGTTGTTTGATTGTAGCCTGTCATATTTTTAACACAACCCCAAGCTCTCACCTGAGTAACACTGCCTGCGACCACACATTCAATATAGCACTTTTTCACTTTGTTTCACAGTATAGATGTTTCAGGCCATGACCCAGGAAGCCTACTGTAGCCCAGACCCACTGTGGGAACCAGTTAGGACATGGGTAATACTCACTTTACTAAAAGATTTACTGATTCTCCCGACAGATGATGGACTGATATATCCATAGTTACAGACAAGCAGAGGTCTGGACAGGGTTGCCAGTTAACCCGCCTCGCTGGAGGGGGGGGTTGAATAATTTTACCGTTCATTCATGACTCCTGTAGATCCAGATATGTGTGTGGCCGTGGAAGCGACGTTACCATGGAGACACACTAAATAGGTTGTTGATGTTAATCACTCGTGCTCGAGTCCAACTGCTCTCATGTTCATGTAGAAAACATGTCTGTAAATGTGCACAATAAAGACACCAAAGAAACAAATATAGGCTACCATTGCTTGTGGTCATGTATAGCAGTAAGCATTCAGTGCCAATCTATCACAACAAAACAGACTTGAGTCAAGGCGTCTTATGTGTGGACATTATATCAAGCATCTCACGCCCCCTACTGGTGGGTAGATATTACTGACTACTAGTGGTCATACTAAATAAAGACTGCAGGTGAGCTGACCACAGGACAAAGAGGGTGGAGGTAGGTATGCATTGTGCATGGTAAGTCATGTGAAGCAATTTGTGTAATGTGAATTGTGATTATTTCATTGGACTTTAAATACTCTGATATTTAATTTTGCTTTGGTGTAAGTGTCAAAAAAACAACACAACTTAGGTTTTGATTTTCTTTTTTGTGGAAATATGTTCCATGTATATTACAGGTTTTTAATGCCCGAGGGAAACAAAACGACAGCTGGAGACAGCAGAAACTAGCACTAAAAGGACAGCGACATCATTTAGACAGAGAACCGCCCACACGGGATTTGATAGGCTGACAGTTGGAGTGGGTGTGGCCCACCGCTACCTAGGTTAGGTGACATCCAATAAATACTGCAAATGTTTGTTAATGTAACTTATAAAATATATCATAAAACATCCTCTTAAATGGAATTTAATAAGTTCTGTGTACAAAAACAAAAGTTCATAAATTACAGTCAGTCTACTGATGTCGGTCTGTGGCTGAGTCCTGCCAACAGGCCTAGGGCCTGTCAAATGGCACCCTACCCCCATCTAGTGTACTGAGGCCCTGGCCAAAATAAGTGCACTATCTCCGGTACCACCCCCCTCTGACACACAGCACAACGAGCCCATCGCCGGCCAACACGTCATGCCCTACACATCACCGATAGTACAAAACAAAACTTCTAACCCTCGCAAAATAAAAATCTCTGAACATACAGTAACGATATCCCTCTTCCATCCATCTCATCAGTACGTAAGACCAAAAGCACGTTCCAGGCCCTGTATGGAGAGTGTATATGTGTCTCTGAGTAACACTCCCTCTACCGCCTGTCACAGTAGCTGCCTTATTCTCAACCCCGCCCCTCCAGGTCCATCTGCACAGCCCATTGGTCAATAATGTCCAAGGAGGGCAGGTCTTCAACAGTCAAACCTCATGTCTAGCGAATCATCATACCCCCTGTCCTCATGTCCTGCCCCCACCCCGGACAGGAAGGACACCCCCGTCGCTCCTGTTGCCGTGGTGATGAGCTGGTTGCCGTGTGGGGTGTTGCTGGTTGCCGGGCTACGCAGGGCTGCAGCGGTGATGGAGGTGAGGTTGATGCCGAGCGTGAGCCGCGTCTGTTCTAGAGCCTTCTCTGGAACCGCAAACGCCTCCAGCTTCTTCTCCCCGTTCGCCATGTAGGAGTTCTGGCAGCCGCGGCAGATACAGTCCAGACATGCCTTGGAGGAATATTCATATTATTTACAATCAGTGAACTACAAATAGGGGAACACTGATTTCAGACCAAGCCATAGTAAATCTTTAGTAACTCACCTTGCGGTTGGAGTAGCAGGGGCAGCGCTGCCCCCTGCAGGTGAGAACAGAGGGGTTCTGAGTGGCTCTTCCACACTTACAGCCCTTCTTCTCCACCGGCTTCTTGTACAGGGGCTTGGAGGGGCTGGGTGGGTGGGAGAGAGGGTGAGCATGGCCGTGGGGGGGCAGGCGGTCACGGGGCTGGGCGCGGGGCTTGGGGACCCCCTGCCTGGCCTTGGTGTAGGCCTTCTTAGGGCCCCCGTGGTGCTCCAGACTCTTCTTCAGTCCCTTGGATGACACCAGCATTGTCTTACCCACCTTGGGAGGCCCTCCATTCGGCACAGGTGCCAGGTGAGGCGGGGTGATGGCGGAAGGGAGTTTGGGCTCCCGTTTGACAGTGGAGGTTGGGTTTGGGAGGTGAAGGGGGTTGGTGGCGCCCAGGGGTGGGCCTCTGAGGATGGTGGCGATGGGGAGGGGCTGCACCTTCTCACTGTCGCTCTCAGAGCGTGAACGCTTGCGGTGGCAGTGAGGGGGTAGGCGGGGGAGGGCAGGGGTGGGCTGGGGTGGAGGCAGGGGAAGTCTAGGGATGTTCTCTGGGGGGAGGGAGGGGGTGAGGCAAGGGGAGTCAGGGGTAGGAGGGCAATAAGATCCGTTGTGGGGGGGTACAGAGGGATTGTCTGGCTGGGGGTCAGGCAGTTCAGGGTTGGGTTCTGGCTCCAAGGTCCTAAGAACCTCCTCCACGCTCAACAACAGACCTCCGCCATGTTTATTAAGCTCCTCCCCAAATGTGCTAATGTTACAAAGTCCCACCTCCCCACTACCTAGCACGTCAACACACACAGGTAGCTCCTCCCCCAAGCTCTCCTGCTTCAGAACACCTCCACCTGTAGCTAAGGTAATAGGTGGTGGCAAGTCCTGATTGGCCAGGCCGTTACAGTCGTGAAGCCCGTTAACCCCGCCCACAGGGATAAGCCCCTCCTCCTTGCTCTCCTCTGCAGGCAGAGCCTCAGTAGGTCTGAGGTCAGAAACTGAGGGGGCTGTCGGCGGAGACTGGCTCGCCAAATCCATAGTGTCCTCCCCTTCCTGCTCGCTTTCGGCCAATGACAGGCCCTCGTTAAGAATGGCGAGGAGGTCGGGCGAATCACTGGCTGCGCTAGCAATGTGCGGGGCGAGAGGTGATTGGGCGATGTAGAGGCAGAGCTTCCTGTAGCAGTGGACCAATAAGGAGAGCTGTCTGTTCTCCTGGAAGCGGGAGTAGTCTTTACACCAGGAACAGGACGGCTTGAGCAGCATCCTCTGGCCCTTACAGCCACGACACACATAGTGCTGGCACTGGGAGTTAGTGGGCGCTATGGGGTCCTGCAGCAGGTTACCTGGAGAAGAGAATAATTTTTTGTCATTTATGCTAAGACAAACATTTATTTATCCTTTATTCAACTGGGTGAGAACAGTTGAGATATAAATCACTCCAATGGCAGCATTACAATTGTCCATATAACATAACACAATAAACCATAAACAGGAACCATAATCATCATTAATAACGAGTTGGTGATATGAAGCTTAGCAGTGGACTGATGATAATGAGTACTGAGGAGGTGGGCTATATATAAAAGTGATTCATTCAATTGCTCTTCCGCTCTGAATATTCAACTGTAATGAAGTGAGCACAACACCAAAGCAACAGCATGTCAATTAAGTCAACGACATTGGTTTTGAATAAACCCCTTTGTCATATAAATAGTATAACATGTTCCAGGTAGAAAGTGAAGAGGGTTCATATTCTGTTAAAAGCATATTAAAACCGTTTATAAAGCTGTAATATTCAAAGAGGCGGGTCAACACTGATTGCCTCTGCAAGGCTTGATGACCGCTGTGCTTTGAGAGCAGCTTCCTTAGCAACGGTGGTCGTTATGGATGGCAGCTGAGAGAGGGGGCTCACGCTGCAGATGGAGGGAGTTCCATTTAGAAACAACAACGCCTTAGATACACGTTACCATGTTGGATGCGTACTCTACCCGTCACACACACACTAAAGCGGCTGCAGTTCCGACTTCAGTCATGTTTAGTGGGCCAGTAACCGAAAGGTTGCTGGATCGAATCCCAGAGCTGACAAGGTAAAAATCTGTCGTTCTGCCCCTGAACAAGGGAGTTAACCCACTGTTCCCCGGTAGGCCGTCATTGCAAATAAGAATTTGTTCTTAACTGACTTGCCTAGTTAAATAAAGGTTACATAAAAATAAAATGAAACACGTGCTTACAAGCCCTTAACCAACAATGCAGTTAAGAAAACACTTACAAAATAAACAAACAAAAAAGTTACAAAATAACAATGAGGCTATATACAGGGGGTACCGGTACCGAGTCAATGTGCGGGGGTAGAGGTTAGTCGAGGTAATTTGTACATGTAGGTAACGTTAGGTGACTATGCATAGATAATAACCAGCGAGTAAAAACATTTACATTTAACATTTAAGTCATTTAGCAGACGCTCTTATCCAGAGCGACTTACAAATTGGTGCATTCACCTTATGATATCCAGTGGAACAACCACTTTACAATAGTGCATCTAACTCTTTTAAGGGGGGGGGGGGGGGTTTAGAAGGATTACTTTATCCTATCCTAGGTATTCCTTAAAGAGGTGGGGTTTCAGGTGTCTCCGGAAGGTTTTTTTATTTTATTTATTTTACCGTTATTTTACCAGGTAAGTTGACTGAGAACACGTTCTCATTTGCAGCAACGACCTGGGGAATAGTTACAGGGGAGAGGAGGGGGATGAATGAGCCAATTGTAAACTGGGGATTATTAGGTGACCGTGATGGTTAAGGGCCAGATTGGGAATTTAGCCAGGACACTGGGGTTAACACCCCTACTCTTACGATAAGTGCCATGGGATCTTTAATGACCTCAGAGAGTCAGGACACCCGTTTAACGTCCCATCCGAAAGACAGCACCCTACACAGAGCAGTGTCCCCAATCACTGCCCTGGGGCATTGGGATCTTTGTTTAGACCAGAGGAAAGAGTGCCTCCTACTGGCCCTCCAACACCACTTCCAGCAGCACCTGGTCTCCCATCCAGGGACTGACCAGGCCCAACCCTGCTTAGCTTCAGAAGCAAGCCAGCAGTGGTATGCAAGGTGGTGATTGACTCCGCTGACCTGGCGTCGTGAGGGAGTTTGTTCCACCATTGGGGTGCCAGAGCAGCGAACAGTTTTGACTGGGCTGAGCGGGAACTGTACTTCCTCAGAGGTAGGGAGGCGAGCAGGCCAGAGGTGGATGAACGCAGTGCCCTTGTTTGGGTGTAGGGCCTGATCAGAGCCTGAAGGTACGGAGGTGCCGTTCCCCTCACAGCTCCGTAGGCAAGCACCATGGTCTTGTAGCGGATGCGAGCTTCAACTGGAAGCGTCACCCCATCAACTGGAAGCGTCACCCCATCAAAAACGTCACCCCATTGAATGAACCTCGTGTATACCCCCCCCCCCAAAAAAGGACTAACACACCAGTAGTATTCTTCACTGAGCTAGTGCGGCTGCCCGGTTTCCTTCCTTTCCAGGAAGGGGCTCGAAATGCATTTTTAAAGACTGCGCACGCACCGTCTCACAACACAAACATGCCCCCCACTGACAGAGTCACGAGGGCACCGGACAGAACAAAGGACGTTGAATGAATAAATAAAATAAATAAATAAACATCTGACAAACACTCGCTTCTGTTCTGGCTGTGCAAATACAGGTAGCTGTCCGACAGTGATTTAGTTACATATGGGGTGGAGCAGGGAGGTTAGCTACCTAGCTATGAAGAATGGGGAAATGTAGCTAACCCGTGTAGTAGCTAGCTACTAGTTTGATTTTATTCAAGCAATTCGGTCAAATTAGCCAGTCTAAGACTGGATCAGTGTGAAGCTATGGAATACATTGAAATGGATCGTAGGTAGACGTGCAGTAGCTAGCCTAGTCAGTTTAAGTAGACATCCACGCCATCGGCTAACTAGTTTCCCCGACATCCAATGGGAATGGGGGTGTGTCACAATGACTGGTGTTCCATGGCGGGGATACAGCTAGGCTAGTTAGGTATAGTAGCTATATGGATATATACAGGGGAACCGAGCCCCTTAAAATAATAATACTACAGATGCACTTACCACACACGAGGCAGGACAGCGACTGGCGAAAGAAGGGCAGCTGCTTGTAGAGCTCCGCCAGGGCCCGGGGGTCGCGAGGGTCGCACTGCAGCACCGAACGACACGCGGACACGTACAGAGTGGTGGCATTCACCGGGTTCATCTCAACAGCCAGGGGACGGAAACATCCAGTCCGAGAAAAAAAACTAACGAGCAAACACACACGCACAGGTCCTCCGGCGAAAAAACTGTGGCTCCCGTTTAAATGGAGAAGGGGCTCACAACTCCCTTCTCGTCCGT
The DNA here is from genome assembly GCF_045679555.1 of Salvelinus alpinus. Taxonomy (NCBI): domain Eukaryota; kingdom Metazoa; phylum Chordata; class Actinopteri; order Salmoniformes; family Salmonidae; genus Salvelinus; species Salvelinus alpinus. The sequence continues at coordinate 17,565,988 of NC_092095.1, forward strand.
TCTATTATTGCCTAAAGGAGGATAGGAGGGCATGGATGGGTGATGTAGCTACGGATGGTGCTAACCTATCTTAGCTTTATCGCCAAAATAGTGCTGGTAAGATAGTCTATGCACCAAATAGGTAAATGTGTGATACAGCTAGAAGGTAAGTTAGCTGCAAATCAGTTAAACACACAGGTATGAAGTCTGTTCGTGGTAACATGGGTAGAGCATTACTGTATTCATAATCACAACCAATTCATCTTTAGCGTTTTCCTCTTTTCCACGGCACGAAATATGCCCAAATGATCATCATGGCATAAAAATAAACCTCTTAATCCCATTAAGTGCATACATACAAAATAAATCTCGAGCAAATGAATTTATCAAAGCCCGTTCACTTGTCTTTCACACAATCCGTGGTGCGAGCAGCACTCGCTGGTCGAGTTATAATTCAACAACAATACAGTCACTGGTGTGGTGGCGCTCTTTCTCCAACTCCGGCCTCCAATTATCCACTGTTAGGCACCTTCGTACCAAATTCAAACAGAGCTGCTTTGCTAACCTTAATAGTAAAATCTTATTCGTTTATTCTCCCGCATTCCTTCCTTATTCGCATCTTCCTCAGATTTTTAGTTAAAGTTGGCTCCTCGACTTCTGGCCTGCATATTCGTGGCACGTAGGCAGTGATAGTCAGCAAGCAGCACGCTCAGATTCTGTTGTTGTCCGCGGTTCATGGCGGCTACGCTGCGACAACAAAACAGGCCGCCTTGGCTCCCGCTAGCGCACGGAGTTAAAGCCAGTTAGCGCAGGATAACTAACAAGAGGGGGTAAACTGGAAGAGGTAGTGGAGAATGGAAAGAGAGTATGGAAATCTTTGTTGAAGAAGTAAAATAAGCGCCCGTCAGAGCACCGGAGTATATTTACGCCGGCCGTGCGAGCTTGCACCGGCGACACCAGGATATCAAGAACAAAAATAGGCCGCTTTTCCTCTTTTTGGAATTAGTCCTTCGTTTTTACCTCCTCCGATTGAGTATGAGCAAAAAAGCAATCGGTGAGACGTCGTTATCTGTTAGCGTTCGAAGAAGAATAACACATGTGTATTATTGGAGTAAGATTGTAACAGTTGTGTGTTTGTATAGCCTGCTGCTATCGCCAGGCGCGGAGGTTATTCTCCCCTCCCTTTTCCTCCCCGCAGTCAATCAAACAGAGGGGCGCTGTTTCTCACATCTCGCGAGAATAAAATTCTTCTTCGTGTGGTTTTCCGGCAGCCTAGACACTTTCTTCACAGAGTTTCTAAACCCAGAAGCGCAGCATCGCGAGATTTCCGGGAACGCTTGCGAAACAGACCAAACAGGACCAGGCTGGGGTTTGGGGTTCGAGAAGTCAATGAGAAAAGTTACAAATTCTTCCTTAGTTGTTCATTTTCTCGAAATCTAAAAGCGCAACCTAGATTCGAGCCAATGTTTTAAGTAGTTGAATTTCGTATTACTCCAACCTCGTTAAAGTGACAAACTGACAAGTTTTCATTTTCGTCAAAAACAACTTTATATTGAAGGAGTGCCTTTGATTTGACGGCCTGCACACGCGCAGTTTGGCGCGAGAGACCATTAAACCAGATGACGTGTTTCTACGCATGAGCTTAGCTAGCCAACATCACCATAACATCGCCTACAAGCAGTGTTGGCCTAGCTTCATACTATACTGTCTTTGCTTTCTTCTTCTCCTCTGGTATTATGGCGGTCCGCAAACAAACGTTAAAGGCGCATGCCACCACCTACTGTACGGGTCGTGAATGAGAATAAACCCACCATATACCATGCAAAAAACAAAAAAACATCCCCACTCCTTCCGCCATACTCCAAATCACATCCCTACACAGGCTCAGGGCCTGTGAGGACGGAACATTAGTGGACAGGATTCCTTGTAATGCCTCTCCCTGAGTCCCCAAAAACTTTCAGCTGCAATCACAACAATTGTATTTATTTATTTAACCTTTATTTAACCAGGTAGGCCAGTTGAAAACAAATTCTCATTTACAACTGCGACCTGGCCAAGATAAAGCAAAGCAGTGCGACAAAAACAACACAGAGTTACACATGGGATAAACAATCGTACAGAAAATAACACACTAGAAAAATCTGTATACAGTGTGTGCAAATGAAAGATGGAGGTAAGGCAATAAATAGGCTAATAGTGGCGAAGTAATTACAATTTAGCAATTTACATTGAAGTGATATATGTGCGGATGAGGATGTGTAAGTAGAAATACTGGTGTGCAAAAGAGCAGAAAAACAAAAACAAATATGGGGATGAGGTAGGTAGTTGGATGGGCTATTTACAGACGGGCTGTGTATCGTTAAGATGTGTATCGTTAAGCTGCTCTGACAGCTGACTCTTAAAGTTAGTGAGGGAGATATAAGTCTCCAACTTTAGTGATTTTTGCAATTCGTTCCAGTCATTGGCAGAAGAGAACTGGAAGGAAAGGCGGCCAAAGGAGGTGTTGGCTTTGGGGATAACCAGTGAAATATACCTGCTGGAGCGCGTGCTACGGGTGGGTGTTGCTATGGTGACCAGTGAGCTGAGATAAGGCAGAGCTTTACCTAGCAAAGACTTATAGATGACCTGGAGCCAGTGGGTTTGGCGACGAATATATAGCGGACCAGCCAACGAGATCATACAGGTCGCAGTGGTGGGTAGTATAAGGGGCTTGGGTGACAAAACGGATGGCACTGTGATATATTGCATCCAATTTGCTGAGTAGAGTGTTGGAGGCTATTTTATAAATGACATCGCCAAAGTCAAGGATCGGTAGGATAGTCAGTTTTACGAGGGTATGTTTGGCAGCATGAGTGAAGGAGGCTTTGTTGCGAAATAGGAAGCTGATTCTATATTTAACTTTGGATTGGAGACGATGCCTATTTTCTCAGATGTCCTCTTTGTTTGCGCTGTGCAGTTTATAACCAATGCAATAAACGATACAAAGTCCACCTCTTTAACATGCAACATGTCAAGATCCTGTTGGCGAGTAACATTTACTAGTTCCTCTAATCCAACTACCATGGTTTCTTCAACATTACTCCCTTCTTCCACTCTTCTTAACGCCTCCTAATAGGAGACACGCTGGACAGCCCTTACTCTTGTCACCTTGGTGTCCTTCATCCTAACAGGGCACTTCATGGTTTCGGGCACATGCTCGCCACCACAATTGCAGAATTTCACCTCAACTGGCATATGATACTCCTCGGGTCTACATACAATTGACTCATACAGTGGGGATTTTTTATCAAGTCAATCTTGGTGGGGCAAACTCCCCAAAATTATTTTGGATGAATGTGTCACACCAGCCTTCGCTTTGGCTCCCCCTCCTGTCCAGCTCAGGTGTTTGATGTAGCCGGCCTTCTAGCTGCTGCCGAACCTGCTGCTGGCAACTGCCCTTCACTCATCAACCCCGGACTTGTCTCGTCATCATTACACTCACCTGGTTCCAATCCCTACTCTATCACTGTATATATACTCCGTCTGTCCTTTGTCTTTGTCGGTCATTGTAAATGTTGCTTGTTGTCCTGAGAGGAATCTCTCCTACTATTGCTTGAGTACTTTATTATTTAGCACTTTGGGTTTTGTCCTTTTAATATTATAGTGCTTTATTAATAAACTCAGTAGTTCTAAACCTGTGACTACTGCCTACGCCTTTCTACACTTGTGACAGCATGCCTGCAAAACAACTACACAACAATAAACAATATATTAATTGCACTATAGCTGCAACAAGCGGTGCCCACAAACTGTTAGGGCCTACATAAAGCTGTCCCAACAGCAGAGCTTTCTTTTCAGCACCATGGAGTGAATCCTTACCACCGCTACACCTGGCTATCAGTGGAGCCTTGTCTGGCAGCGAAATAGTTAATTAAGCCTCATTTACTGCCTTTAAAAAAAGGCAGTAAATGGTGGAGTCACCTAGAAATCTCCTTGTTTTTGAAAGAAAATCTATTTTTTTGTCCATTAAAATAACATCAAATTGATCAGAAATACAGTGTAGACATTGTTAATGTTGTCAATTACAAAAGAAACGGCAGATTTTTTATGGAATATCTACATAGGCGTACAGAGGCCCATTATCAGCAACCATCATTCCTGTGTTCCAATGGCACGTTGTGTTAGCTAATCCAAGTTTATCATTTTTAAAGGCTAATTGATCATTAGAAAACCCTTTTGCAATTATGTTAGCACAGCTGAAAACTGTTGTTCTGATTAAAGAAGCAATCAAGCTGGCCTTCTTTAGACTAGTTGAGTATCCGGAGCATCAGCATTTGTGGGTTCAATTACAGTCTAAAAATGGCCAGAAACAAAGACTTTCTTCTGAAACTCGTCAGTCTATTCTTGTTCTGAGAAATGAAGGCTATTCCATGGGAGAAATTGCCAAGAAACTGAAGATCTCGTACAACGCTGTGTACTAGTCCCTTCACAGAACAGCGCAAACTGGCGCTAACCAGAATAGAAAGAGGAGTGGGTGGCCCCGGTGCACAACTGAGCAAGAGGACAAGTACATTAGTGTCTAGCTTGAGAAACAGACGTCTCACAAGTCCTCAGCTGGCAGCTTAATTAAATAGTACCTGCAAAACACCAGTCTCAACGTCAACAGTGAAGAGGCGACTCTGGGATGCTGGCCTTTGTGGGTCTGTGTAATCTGTGGGAAATATGTGTCTCTAATATGGTCACACATTTGGCAGGAGATTAGGAAGTGCAGCTCAGTTTCCATCTACTTTTGTGGGCAGTGTGCACATAGCCTGTCTTCTCTTGAGAGCCAGGTCTGCCTACGGTGGCCTCTCTCAATAGCAAGGCTATTCTCTCTCTCTCTCTTTCTCTCTAACACTTTTACACAGGGATTGAACGCTTCTCCACCCTGGCCTGAATGCTGCATGTGAACCTCATCCATTCTACTGGCACTTTCATGAATCCTCTCCTTATGTCATTGCCTTCTCTCCTACGGATCAGTGGCTGTTAACAAATGGATATTGTAGGCAAATTCAGTAGGAAAAAACGATCCTTTAGGTTCCACATAGTGGAAATAGTGGAATCAGATTGACTAACACACACAGGAAGGAACTGTTATTTCTGCACAGATGTTGGAAATTTGCTAAATAGCATCTCAAATTAAGTGAGATTGTTAGATGCTAAAAAATCATGTGTGTGTCTGTGTGTGTTTGATTGTAAAGGGGCTTTCCTCTGTCACTGTCTGTGTGTGTTTCTGTGCCTGTGTGTGTTTGGAGTAGTATATGGAGCTATTATTATAATGTTAAGTCCTATGAATAACCCAGGGGTCAGCCTAATATGGACCTCTGTGTGATTATTAATTGGAGTGGGCATGAGCTGAGACTGGAAGGGATGAGTAACAGAGATTCCCCTCTCTATACATCCACCCATATCTCTCTCCAAAATGATTCTCAGCCCTGCCTAACAACCTAATAAGAACTCCCTAAACATATTTGACGCAAATATGATAGGCATATCCAACTATGAAATCAAATATTTTGGTATACTGTCTGTAAATAGATCGTGACCGTCTATCTTTAATTGTGTGGATTTTTTTGCGAGCTGGACAGTCAAGAAACTGTATAAATGTAGGTCCATTATCATTTAAACAGTTTAAATTTGGTTTTAGTCAGAATAAAGAATATTGAGTTTGTCGCTCCCCCCCCCCGCCCACAAAACATTAAAAAAAATATATATATACAGTACCAGTCAAAAGTTTGGACACATCTACTCATTCCAGGGATTTTCTTTATTTTCTACCTTGTAGAAAAATAGTGAAGACCTCAAAACGATGAAATAACACATATGGAATCATGTAGTAACCAAAAAAGTGTTACATTTGAGATTCTTCAATGTAGCCACCCTTTGCCTTGATGACAACTTTGCACACTCTTGGCATTTTCTCAACCAATTTCATGAGGTAGTCACCTGGAATGCCTTTCAATTAACAGCCTTGTAATTTCTTTCCTTCTTAATGTGTTTGAGCCAATTAGTTGTGTTGTGACAAGGTAGGGGTGGTATACAGAAGAAAGCACTATTTGGTAAAATACGAAGTCCAAATTATGGCAAGAACAGCTCAAATAAGCAAAGAGAAACGACAGTCCATCATTACTTTCAGTCAATCCAAAAAGTTCAAGAACTTTGAAAGTTTCTTCAAGTACAGTTCCAAAAACCATCAAGCGCTATGATGAAACTGGCTCTCATGAGGACCGCCACAGGAAAGGAAGACCCAGAGTTACCTCTGCTGCAGAGAATACGTTCATTAGAGTTAACTGCACCTCAGATTGCAGCCCAAATAAATGCTTCACAGAGTTCAAGTAACAGACACATCTCAACATCAACTGTTCAGAGGAGACTGTGTGAATCAGGCCTTCATGGTCGAATTGCTGCAAAGAAACCACTACTAAAGGACACCAATAAGAAAAAGAGACTTGCTTGGGCCAAGAAACACGAGCAATGGACATTAGACCGGTGGAAATCTGTCCTTTGGTCTGATGAGTCCAAATTTGAGATTTTTGGTTCCAACCGCCGTGTCTTTGTGAGACGCAGAGTAGGTGAACGGATGATCTCCGCATGTGTGGTTCCCATCATGAAGCATGGAGGAGGAGGTGTGTTGATGTGGGGTTGCTTTGCTGGTGACACTGTCAGTGATTTATTTAGAATTCAAGGCACATTTAACCAGCATGGCTACTACAGAATTCTGCAGCGATGCGCCATCCCATCTGGTTTGCGCTTGGGACAATCATTTGTTTTTCAACAGGACAATGACCCAAAACACACTTCCAGGCTGTGTAAGGGCTATTTGACCAAGGATAATGATGGAGTGCTGCATCAGATGACCTGGCCTCCACAATCACCCGACCTCAACCCAATTGAGATGGCTTGGGATGATTTGGACTGCAGAGTGAAGGAAAAGCAGCCAACCAGTGCTCAGCATATTTGGGAATATTATTATTTTGAAGGAGCATATTTAAAACTGTTGGAAAAGCATTCCTCATGAAGCTGTTTGAGAGAATGCCAAGAGCGTGCAAAGCTGTCATCAAGGCAAAGGGTGGCTACTTTGAAGAATCTAAAATGTAAAATATATTTTGATTTGTTTAACATGATTCCATATGTGTTATTTCATAGTTTTGATGTCTTCATTATTATTCTACAATGTAAAAAAATAAAAAATAATTAAGAAAGAAAAATAATTAGATGTGTCCAAAGTTTTGATTTGTACTGTATATAGATACACTGAGTGTACAAAACATTATGAACACCTGCTTTTTCCATGACATAGACTGACCAGGTGAATCCAGGTGAAAGCTATGATCCTTTACTGAGACAGGTTAAAGAAGGATTTTTAAGCCTTGACACAATTGAGACATGGATTGTGTATGTGTGCCATTCGGAAGGGTGAATGGGCAAGATTAAACATTTAAGTGCTTTTGAACGGGGTATGGTAGTAGGTGCCAGGCGCACCGGTTTGAGTGTGTCAAGAACTACACGCTCAACAGTTTCCTGTGTGTATCAAGAATGGTCCACCACCCAAAGGCCATCCAACTTGACACAACTGTGGGACGCATTGGAGTCAACATGGGCCATCATCCCTGTAGAACACTTTCGACACCTTGTAGAGTCCATCCCTCGACCGATTGCGGCTGTTCTGAGGGCAAAATAAACATTTGATCTACTCACTTAAAAAGAAAATTACTCCAGTCATCATTCACTATTTGGTGTCTATTGGGCAAAACATAACCCAAAACAAACGTAAAATTCATCCAACGAGTTTGTAGAGTCACAAGCTTGGCGTAGTAATTGCGGTGTAGGAATATGAAACCAAATACTCAACTTTTTACTACTTAAATACATTATCAGTGAATTTGTGCAAATACTTCTGACTTCTTCAAATGGGGGAACTAGGTACAGAAAGTGCTTTCATTTCTAAACGGTGAAACAGTTTTGTATGAACACCTTTAAATAAAAGTTGACATTCTGTACCATCACCTCATATGAAACATTTGATCTTAAATATAAAATGCTGGAGTATAGACCCAAATGTCAAATGTTAGCTTCACTGTCAAAACACAGTACATACGGAGGGGAGTGTGGCTGAGCCGAAGCATTAGCACAGGGAGATAACACAAGTCTTCAGGTCTCAGGCCCCGAGGGGTCCTCCAACGAACCACTTCTGATAGACATTATAGATTGGAATGGGACAGGACACTGCATCTTTGAGCTGCATGGTTCAGAGAAGCATATCCAACAGTGATTTTCGAGGAAAGACTACTTGACCGCTTGATTTAGTGGAAAAAGCATTGTCATAGAAGAACAGAGTCATAGTCCTCCTGAAGAATGTACACACTGGGCTCACACTTGTTGAATCAACGTTGTTTCCACGTCATTTCAATTCCGTTGAACAAACGTGGAAAAGACGTTGAATTGATGTCTGTGCCCAGTGGGGAGTCCCTCCTTACATCCCCTCCCCAACAAACAGACATGAAGCAACAAACAACATCCATAGATTAACCAGCTCCACCATCCCATAACACTGTGCACTCTCGTGTGTGTGTGCACGTGTATGTGCATGTGTGTGTGTGTGTGTGTGTAAGTGCTTGTGACGGCATGCACGTGTGTGTGTGTGTTTGGATGTGTGTGTGTCATCGACTCAGAGTGACAGGGTGTTTCCAAAATCGTAAGAAACCTAGTGGATTATGATTGGGCTCTTTATAGTTCCTGTTTTCTGATAAATGGACCCTGTCTCTACATCAGAACAAGAAGACAGCAAGAGCATTCTTTTTTGAAAATTATTAGCATCTATGAGCAAATATTAGCAACCTTTTCCAACTATATAAGCAGACTTTGCAGCGAAGCAGATTTTAGTAGCTAGTGTTGGCAATATAGCACCCATTTGAAGATGTGTGTTTTTTTCTGTTAGTCGTGTTCTGTGTCTATTGGCGCTGACCATGGTCATCTTCTTCTCTACATTGGAAGGTGAGTGTGGACATGGTTGTTGTGTGGTCGTGGTTGTTGTGTGGTCATGGTTGTTGTGTGGATGTGGTTGTGTGTGTGTGTGTGTGTGTGTGTGTGTGTGTGTGTGTGTGTGTGTGTGTGTGTGTGTGTGTGTGTGTGTGTGTGTGTGTGTGTGTGTGTGTGTGTGTGTGTGTGTGTGTGTGTGTGTGTGTGTGTGTGTGTGTGTGTGTGTGTGTGTGAGAGAGAGAGAGAGAGTGGGCTTATGGTATATAAACGTCAAGATGCTTCAAACATCAAATTTAGAAGGTTAAGGTCTGGATAGGGTTAAAACATTACATTTAGGGTTAAAACGTTACGTTTAGGCATTTACTCATTCCGAATGGTTAAGGGTTAAGCTTTGGGACATGGATATAGGTCCATTAGGATTGGGTGTGCGGGTTACATTTAGGTTGCAGTGTATGTTGTTAGTGTGTACTGCATGTTTCTGTGTTTGTTGATAGTGTTAAGCGCTGCATGTTTAAAGTGTGTGTGTGTGTGTGTGTGTGTGTTGCAGTGCGTTCCCAGGAAATGAGACCTATGAGTTGCTGTCTGAAAGCAGTCTATAAACATCCAGCTGAACCAATCACACAATGTCTTATTCAGAAACCCAGAAGGGGGTGTAACGTCGACATGTACAGTGGGGCAAAAAAGCATTTAGTCAGCCACCAATTGTGCAAGTTCTCCCACTTAAAAAGATGAGAGAGGCCTGTAATTTTCATCATAGGTACACTTCAACCATGACAGACAAAATGAGGAAAGAAAATCCAGAAAATCACATTGTAGGATTTTTAATGAATTTATTTGCAAATTATGGTGGAAAATAAGTATTTGGTCACCTACAAACAAGCAAGATTTCTGGCTCTCACAGACCTGTAACTTCTTCTTTAAGAGGCTCCTCTGTCCTCCACTCGTTACCTGTATTAATGGCACCTGTTTGAACTTGTTATCAGTATAAAAGACACCTGTCCACAACCTCAAGCAGTCACACTCCAAACTCCACTATGGCCAAGACCAAAGAGCTGTCAAAGGACACCAGAAACAAAATTGTAGACCTGCACCAGGCTGGGAAGACTGAATCTGCAATAGGTAAGCAGCTTGGTTTGAAGAAATCAACTGTGGGAGCAATTATTAGGAAATGGAAGACATACAAGACCACTGATAATCTCCCTCGATCTGGGGCTCCACGCAAGATCTCACCCCGTGGGGTCAAAATGATCACAAGAACGGTGAGCAAAAATCCCAGAACCACACGGGGGGACCTAGTGAATGACCTGCAGAGAGCTGGGACCAAAGTAACAAAGCCTACCATCAGTAACACACTACGCCGCCAGGGACTCAAATCCTGCAGTGCCAGACGTGTGCCCCTGCTTAAGCCAGTACATGTCCAGGCCCGTCTGAAGTTTGCTAGAGAGCATTTGGATGATCCAGAAGAAGATTGGGAGAATGTCAGATGAAACCAAAATATAACTTTTTGGTAAAAGCTCAACTCGTCGTGTTTGGAGGACAAAGAATGCTGAGTTGCATCCAAAGAACACCATACCTACTGTGAAGCATGGGGGTGGAAACATCATGCTTTGGGGCTGTTTTTCTGCAAAGGGACCAGGACGACTGATCCGTGTAAAGGACAGAATGAATGGGGCCATGTATCGTGAGATTTTGAGTGAAAACCTCCTTCCATCAGCAAGGGCATTGAAGATGAAACGTGGCTGGGTCTTTCAGCATGACAATGATCCCAAACACACCGCCCGGGTAACGAAGTAGTGGCTTCGTAAGAAGCATTTCAAGGTCCTGGAGAGGCCTAGCCAGTCTCCAGATCTCAACCCCATAGAAAATCTTTGGAGGGAGTTGAAAGTCTGTGTTGCCCAGCAACAGCCCCAAAACATCACTGCTCTAGAGGAGATCTGCATGGAGGAATGGGCCAAAATACCAGCAACAGTGTGTGAAAACCTTGTGAAGACTTACAGAAAACGTTTGACCTCTGTCATTGCCAATATAACAAAGTATTGAAAGTATTGAGATAAACTTTTGTTATTGACCAAATACTTATTTTCCACCATAATTTGCAAATAAATTCATTAAAAATCCTACAATGTGATTTTCTGGATTTTTTTTCCTCATTTTGTCTGTCATAGTTGAAGTGTACCTATGATGAAAATTACAGGCCTCTCTCATCTTTTTAAGTGGGAGAACTTGCACAACTGGTGGCTGACTAAATACTTGTTTGCCCCACTGTACATGTAAGAACACACACACACACAAAATCACACACACACAGACACACAGTCATAGTCCCAGAGTCACAGGCAAATATTTGCATTTACAACCTTAGACTAAACAGACAAAAAACATTTGTTTTATCATCTCTCTCTCTCCCTCTCTCCTGTCCACCCCCCCTCTCTCTATCTCTCTCTCTTTCTCTCTCCCGTTCTTTCTCTCTCCCCTTCTCTCTCTCCCCTTCTCTCTCTCCCTCTCTCCTGTCCACCCCTCTCTCTCCCTTTCTTTCTCTCTCTCTCTCTCCCCTTCTCCCTCTCCCTCTCCCTCTCTCTCTCTCTCTCTCTCTCTCTCTCTCTCTCTCTCTCTCTCTCTCTTCTCTCTCCCCCCTCTCTCTCTCTCTCTCTCCCTCTCTCTCCCCCCCCTCTCTCTCTCTCTCTCTCTCTCCCCTTCTCTCCCTCTCTCCACGTCTCTGTATCTCTCGCTCTCTCTCGCTCAATTCAATTAAATTCAGTAGACTTTATTGACATGGCAAGTTAAATTACTTACATTGTCAAAGTATACACATAACAAAAAATGGTGGGACCAACAGCAATAATAATAGTTGTAGTGGAAATGTGATTACCAGCAACTACAACAACAATATTAATGAGAATAATAATACATTAAAGCAATAGTAGTAGACCAGTGTCAACGTAACTGAGAAGACACATGACCTGGTATGAAAGCCAAAACAAATCCAAATGGGAAACATTATTGATATTACATTGCACTTTTCACTGGCTGCACCACATTTAGGCTTTTCAACCAATAAATATTCGATTTTTTTCTTCACCTTTTATAGTTCCAAATTCTTTGCACTGAATGATACTTTTGGGAAAGAAAGATTCTCTTAGGTCTGAGTATTTGTCACAGTGTAATAGGAAATACAGCTCTGTCTCTACCTCTCTCCCTCTCTCTTTCTGTACTTCTTCAGTTTCACCAGTAGGGGGAAGATTAAGTGCATCAACACCCAGGCCAAATGGCTCACTGCTGAGCTAGCGTCACTGGAACAGGTCAGAGTCAACCCCTACACAGCATACCCTAAATCCTACACCATAAACTCTACAACCTTCAGAACAAACTAGCCCAATCCTGAAGACAGAGAGAGAGAGAGAGGGAGTGAGAGAAAGAGAGAGAGAGAGAGAGAGAGAGAGAGAGAGAGAGAGAGAGAGAGAGAGAGAGAGAGAGAGAGAGAGAGAGAGAGGGAGGGAGGGAGGGAGGGAGAAGGGTTCCGTCTCTGTCTCTCTCTCCACACAGAGAGGAATAAAGTGTTTCCAACTGATCAAAATATCATCAAACCATGACTCTAGACCATCATCATCATCATCACCACCACCAGAAGAAGGGGGTTCAGGTTCAGCAGACTCTCTTTCTCAGGAACTACAGAACTAAGATAATAAGAAGTTAGTGAAGATGAAGATGTTCCTCCCGCTGTGACTGAGTATTTCAAGCTCTCTTTACTTCATTATTTATTTATACTTCATTCCTGCATTAATGTTTTCTACTCATTGATATTATCTATTAATTTAGATGTTTTTAAGGCATTCCTATGTATTTATTTCCATTTTTTTTTGCTGTTTTTATGCAATTTTTTATGCTGTAATAAATTAAAAACATTATTTGTATAAAACCTTTAATTCTCTCAAAGCTCAAATGACTTTACAATTAAACACAATCAGAGAACACAAGACCTGTTTGAGTATCTCCATGGTGATGAGATGTAAAGGCTGAATACAGTCAAAGGTTATGACACTCCATCGTGTCACTGGGCTGTGGTTGTGGGGATGTCACTGCACATCCTTTCTACCAAGGATGCCCATTCCCCTGGCCCCTACTGGCCATTAGCCACTACTGCTAGCGACCCCCTCAACTTACAGAGAACGCTGTTTTAGTTGAACCAGTGTTTTGGTCCAGAGACCTCCATTAGGTTAGAAAAGAAGCACATAAAGGACTATTGACCGAAACTGTTATAATTATATTGCATATTCTGAACTTTTCTGCATGAGTCAGTCAGTCAGACAGGCAAACACATGATCTATTCTTCCTGTAACCCTTCTCCTCTCAGTGTGAGGTGCTAATAAAAGCATGATAACGGGACATTCTCTGTGTGTGTGTGTTAGAATTGGTTCCTTCCTCTTTCCCAGGGAGATAGAGAGTGTTGAGTCAGCAGGAAGGAAGCCAGGTTTATTCTGATCTTGACCACAAACGGTTGTGGTACCAATTGGAATGGTCACCATTAGATTTCCAATAATAGCACATGACATGACAAAAAAATCACAAGATGTGAAATGAGTGAATTTTTTTTGTCTCTCCTATGGCCCGCGGCCTAAGAAGGCTAATGATTGGTTCATTAGTGTAATCATGTGCATAAGTGGAGGCTGCAAACGCCGTAGCTCTCCGCGATCAGGGTCGGCCACCCCCTGTGTTAGACTGATCTGGCAGCGTAAAACACAATGCTGCACAAAGATCAAGGTTGTGACTCACCATGTGTCACTGAGGTGGGTTCGCCATGATGTCACCACCCGAACCCCCCCCTAAAGTCAACTGACAAAGGAAAAAGTAGGAGCACTCAATATTGGAAACCAAAAAAAAAATCACCAAATGTTCGACATATTATTTTTTCCCGACAAGCTGATGTGTTTCATTAGTAAAGCCTTAATCAGAGGACATGTAGCTCAGACAATAGGCTAAACCCTCTGTCTGCTTTCTGATCTTCTGTAAGGCATTCTGGGAAAGACCCATGTCTAATTTGTCTGGTCCGATAACACTGATGAAAGTGTTTCCTGTTGGTAAACGACCTGCGGTGATGCAGCAGAAACCCCCGTAGTCTGTCATTCACAAAATAAATAGATGAGAGCGGAGTAATGACTGAACCGGAGGTGACACTTCTGCTTTTCAGGCCTTAAGTACGCTCAACCCTGGTGAAGACGGACACAACAGACTTGACCCTGAGCTGAGCAGCCTGCAGAGAAGAGAGAGAGTTGATTTATCTATTTATTGAACTTTTATTGTACCATTTGAGTCTCTGACATTTAGGGTAAAAATGGTGACCTGTGGAACTCTGGTGAAGATCTGGACATTAGCCGTCGTCATAGCAGCACTGGGCTGGACTGGGACAGGTAAGGGGAAGAAAGTGCGTGTTAGGGAATTACAGCTGGGATGTAACAGGGTACATGGTTTTTGAAGTGATTGCCAGGTCAAGAGGATTCGTTTGAACATATGTAAACTCTTCTCCCTCCTCAGTAGATGGAGAGAAGCTGGTGTCGTGCTGTAAGACAGTGTCTAGGACAGAGGTGACCGATCCCATCACAGGCTACTGGATTCAGAACTATAATGCTCCTTGTGTACGGGCCGTCATGTAAGGAACTTTTAGTCTTTATTTCATTTAGGTTTATCCAGTCTCATATGTTGTCACAAAGTGCTTTACAGTATGTAGTGGCCATGTTGTGTCAAACCCCCCAGACATGTTGTGTGAAACCTATTCAGTTTCAGTGTTAACACTGTTTTTCTCCTACAGCTTTGAGACGGAGAAGGGTCTGTTCTGTAGTTACCATAAACAACCCTGGGTACGCAGCAAGATTCAGCAGTTTGAGTAAGTTAAAAATCACACATACACACACATACACACACATAAACACACATACACACACACACATAAACACACATAAACACACACATACACACACATACACACACATACACACACATACACACACATACACACACATACACACACAGGAAAGAACAAAAGAGAAAATGAAACTGATTGTAATTTGTTCCTTTCTAGAATGGCCCGTCTGAGCTCAACATTTCTCTCGCTCTCCTCTCCAACCTCTCTCACCTCCACCTCCACCCCTACCACGACCTCCTTAACCTCCTCTCCTCCCTCCATCAACTCCTCTCCACCCTCTCTCACTTCCACCAGTACCTCCTTAACCTCCTCTCCTCCCTCTCTCACCTCCACCCCTACCTTCTTACCCTCCTCTCCTCTTTCTGTTTTCTCCTCTCTTTTCCCTCTTTCCTCCTCTTCTCCAGCCGTACCTTCCTCTCCTCCCTCTCTTTCCTCCTCTCCTTCCTATCTCCTCTCCTCTCTTTTCCCTGCCTCTTCCTCTCCTCCCTCTATCTCTTCCTCTCCTCCCTCTTTCTCCTCCCCCCGTCATCGGGAATCGACCAAGAATGCCTCAACTCAACAGTCAACATCCAACCAATAGAATCTTTGCCAATGGCTGAAGCTCCGCTGATGTTCAAAACTTCCAATATGCATATTACATATTCATATTGAATATCTTATTCATATTGATGTTTTTCATAGTCTGATTATCTAGTTATACTTGAACTCAGTTGCCATAATCATGTTCAATGGGTTGTTAGAGTTTTTATGAATTATATTTAAGACCAGTATTGTATGTGTTAATTTTTTTATTTATTCAAGTACTTATGGGGGCTTGTAGAACATTTTTGATGTTTAGATGAATAGGTTTATATTTGGCTGTTTGTAATTCATCATGTCAATGAGTTATCAATGTTAATTAATAAATGTATTTATTAAGTACTTATACATTTACTTTGTTTATTTTCTATCAATCAACGTTATTTAGAATTTGCAATATGCAGACATCGCTCCACCAAATCCTGGTTTCTAAAATTTCAGTTTAAATGACAGAACAAGCAATGTATAGTGTAGAGAATCATTGTACCATCTAAACCGCTGTGAAATATAATTTCAATAACAGAATATTGTATTTTCAGC
Source organism: Salvelinus alpinus (assembly GCF_045679555.1). Classification (NCBI taxonomy): domain Eukaryota; kingdom Metazoa; phylum Chordata; class Actinopteri; order Salmoniformes; family Salmonidae; genus Salvelinus; species Salvelinus alpinus. The sequence continues at coordinate 17,582,000 of NC_092095.1, forward strand.
TGTTTGAATCTGGTGTACAAAACCAAAAGTAAAAAACTAAAAAAACTAAAAAACTAAACTTAAGAACAGGAAGCATTGAAATAGCAGTCATAGAACAGATTTACTGCTTCTTAGACTTGCTTTCAATGAGAACGATAGATCTATAGCTAATTTTCTATGTGAATTTTGTAGGATCACCCTAAAGTTACATATTGTAGCAATAAGAGATGTTTGTAAGACCAATTTCATTTTATGCTTACTTATTCAACTTAGTTAGGTGTAAACATCAGGAAATCTATGAAAATTTGCTGGAAATGAAACAGAAAATAAAATGATGGAAATTCTATTTTGGGTCGTCAGTCTGACTGTTTTGACGTCACGGTGCACACAGAAAAAACCACCATGCATTTGCAGCATCAGTTGTTCACACTTTTTAGTGTGTATGTATGTGTGTGTACCCTTTATTAATCCATATTTCTCAGAAAGACTGCTGCAGGGGGTTGGGGTGTTGGTGGTTTGTCAAGTGAGGTAGTAGGGAGTGAAATAAAGACAGAGGGGCGGAGGTGTGAATATACCATTACCAATACTGACCACATCGTACAATGACACACACATGAACATGAACAAGGTGGGACTTGCCACTCGTGCTGTTTATGTAACCCACAGTGAGATACAAAACCTGACACTTCCCCTGCCTTCCAGACAGACTCATCGCCACGGTTACCAGACCAATCAGTAGACCTCCGACCCGTCTCCGTAGTTTAGTGCCTAGCAGAGTAGCTATCTGTCTCTGTTGGTCTGTCAAACAGTCGGTACATCAATCTGTCCATCCGTCCGTCAGCCAGTTAGTAAGCCAGTCAATTAGTCAGCCAGCCAGTCAGCCAGTCAGCCAGCCAGTCAGTAAGTCAGTCAGTCAGTCAGTCAGCCAGTCAGCCAGTCAGCCAGCATGTCCGTGTTCCAATCCAGGACCCTCTCTCTGGCCCTACTGATCACCATGTGTGTGTACCTCACCTCTGTGTCTGCTAACTGTGAGTACTGATTCACTGATTGATTAATTCATTGGTTGATTGATTGATGATGTAGTGGATGATTGAATACCACATTATATTGTATACATTCTATAACTATATATGAATATATAATATCTATATTATGCTATATACACTCACATTAAAATGCAGAAAATGTTACAATTTGTTTAAAGTTTCCATTGAGTTACTGTAATTGACAGGCTTTCGACAGACCTCCTACAACTCAGACCTCTTGGATCCAGAGTGGTCCACGAACCACAGTTCTCTATACATTTAAAATACGTTTTAACTGTTTAGTTTTACATGGGGGGGATGATAATAACTAACCGTTTGAATATACTGCATCTTCAGTAGACCTCTGACACCTCTGAGATAGGCCAGGTCACATGGTTTCCTGTCAGTGTCTCATAACTTTATGCAGCTCACCTTGCACTATCATCTCCAATGTAAATAACATGAGTAAGTCTACCTCTGATAAGCTTCCCAGTAAAGCATTAAAAACATTCAAACAACACAGAAAATTGCTAAAAATAGCCCATATTATCATATGTAGCCTAGGAAACAAGGTCAATGAAGTCAATAACTTGCTTGTAACATACTGACTATCTCTGAAACTCACTTAAATAATACCTTTGATGATATAGTGGTAGCAATACATGGTTATAACATCTACCGAACAGACAGAAATGCCAGCGGAGGTGGTGTTGCGGTCTATATTCAGAACCACATTCCTGTAAAGCTTAGAGACAATCTAATGTTAAATACTGTTGAAGTAATATGGCTACAGGTTCACCTGCCTCACCTAAAGCCCATTCTGGTGGGAAGCTGCTATAGACCACCAAGTGCCAACAGTCAGTATCTGGATAACGTGTGAAATGCTTGATACTGTATATGATATCAATAGAGAGGTATATGTTCTGGGTGATTTAAATATTGACTGGCTTTCATCAGACTGCCCACTCAGGAAAAAACTGTAACCAGTGCCTGCAACCTGGATCAGGTTGTCAGTCAACCTGTCAGTGTAGTTACAAACAGCACAGGAATTAAATCATCAACATGCATTGATCACATCTTTACTAATGCTGCAGATATTTGCTTTAAAGCAGTATCCAAATCCATAGGATGTAGTGATCACAATATAGTAGCCATATCTAGGAAAACCAAAGTTCCAAAGGCTGGGCTTAATATAGTGTATAAGAGGTCATACAATAAGTTTTGTAGTGATTCATATGTTGATAATATAAATAAAATTTGCTGGTCTGTGGTGTGTAATGAGGAGCAACCAGACGCTGCACTTGACACATTTATGAAATTGCTTATCCCAGTTACTAATAAGCATGCACCCATTAAGAAAATGACTGTAAAAACTGTTCAATCCCCTTGGATTGATGAGGAATTGAAAAATGGTATGGTTGAGAGGAATGAGGCAAAAGGTATGGCAATTAATGTCTGGCAGCCCAACTGATTAGCAAACGTACTGCAAATTAAGAAATCATGTGACTAAACTAAATAAAAATAAACTACACTATGAAACAAATATAATTTATATAAAGAATAATAGTAAAAAGCTTTGGGGAACCTTAAATGACATTTTGGGAAAAAAAGCCAACTCGGCTCCTTCATTCATTGAATCAGACGGCTCATTCATCACAAAGCCCACTGATATTGCCAACTACTTTAATTACTTTTTCATTGGCAAGATAAGAAAACTTAGGGATGACATGCCAGCAACAAACACTGACACTACACATCCAAGTATATCTGACCAAATTATGAAAAGCAAGAATTATACTTTTGAATTCGTTAAGTCAGTGTGGAAGAGGTGAAAAAATTATTGTTGTCTATCAACAATGACAAGCCACCGGGGTCTGACAATCTGGATGGAAAATTACTGAGGATAATAGCAGACAATATGCCACATCTTCGATTTAAGCCTACTAGAGAGCGTGTGCCCTCAGACCTGGAGGGAAGCTAAAGTCATTCCGCTACCCAAGAATAGTAAAACCTCCTTTACTGGCTCAAATAGCCGACCAATCAGCATGTTACCAACACTTAGTACACTTCTGGAAAAAATGGTGTTTGACAATGCTACAATGCTATTTCACAGTTAACATATTGACAACAGAATTTCAGCATGCTTATAGGGAAGGACACTCAACAAGCACAGCACTTACACAAATGACTGATGATTGGCTGAGAGAAATTTATGATAAAATGATTGTGGGGGCTGTCTTGTTAGACTTCAGTGCAGCTTTTGACATTATCGATCATAGTCTGCTGCTGGAAAAATGTATGTGTTATGGCTTTACACCCCCTGCTATAATGTGGACAAAGAGTTACTTATCTAACAGAACACAGAGGGTGTTCTTTAAAATGGAAGCCTCTCAAATATAATCCAGGTAGAATCAGGAATTCCCCATGGTAGCTGTTTAGGCCCCTTGCTTTTTATTCAATTTTTTACTAACAACATGCCACTGACTGAGTAAAGACAGAGTGTCTATGTATGTGGATGACTCAACACTATACACGTCAGCTACTACAGCGACTGAAATGACTGCAACACTCAACAAAGAGCTGCTGTTAGTTTCAGAGTGGGTGGCAAGGAATAAGTTAGTCCTAAATATTTCTAAAACTAAAAGCATCGTATTTGGAACAAAATACTCACTAAACCTTAAACCTCAACTAAATCTTGTAATAAATAATGTGGAAATTGAGCAAGTTGAGATGACTAAACTGCTTGGAGTAACCCTAGATTGTAAACTGTCATGGTCAAAACGTATTGATGCAGTAGTAGCTAAGATGGGGAGAAGTCTGTCGATAATAAAGTGATGCTCTGCCTTCTTAACAACACTATCAACAAGGCAGGTCCTATAGGCCCTAGTTCTGTCGCACCCTCTACTGTTCAGTTGTGTGGTCAGGTGCCACAAAAAAGGACTTAGGAAAATTGCAATTGTCTCAGAACAGGGCAGCACGGCTGGCCCTTGGATGTACACAGAGAGCCAATATTAATAATATGCATGTCAATCTCTCCTGGCTGAAAGTGGAGGAGAGATTGACTTCATCACTACTTTTATTTATGAGAGGTATTGACATGTTGAATGCACCAAGCTGTCTGTATGGGAGGCACACAGTACTACATAGAGCCATGACTACATGGAACTCTATTCCACATCAAGTAACTCATGCCAGCAGTAAAATTAGATTTAATAAACAGATTTTTTTTAAACCTTATGGAACAGCGGGGACTGTGAAGCAACACAAACATTGGCACAGACAGATGCACACACACACACACACACACACACACACACACACACACACACACACACACACACACACACACACACACACACACACACACACACACACACACACACACACACACACACACACACACACACACACACACACACACACACACACACACACACACACACACACACACACACACACACGATAACATACACACTATACATACACATGTATTTAGTACTGTAGATATGTGGTATGGGCCTGAGGGCACACAGTGTGTTGTGAAATCTGTGAATGTATTGTAATGTTTTTGAAATTGTATAAATTGCCCTAATTTTGCTGGACCCCAGGAAGAGATAATGGGGACCCATAATAAATACAAACTAAAAACACACCATGTTTATGGTTAGTTTAGAGATCAGAGGCTGTGTTTACACAGGCAGCCCATTCTCATTTATTTTTTCCACTAAATGGTCTTTTGACCAATCACATCAGATCTCTTTCACATCAGAGCTTTTTCAGAGCTGATCTGATGTGTCAAAATACTAATTAGTAAAAACAAAAGAACAGAATTGGGCTGCCTGTCTAAATATTTTATTTCTGTCTTTCTCTGTCTCCCTTTCTCTCTCACTCCCTTTCATCTATCAGATCGTCGGCCAACTAAGGTAACCACAAGTTGCTGCACAAGTGTGTCTGACTCTCACATCAAATTTAGACTGCAAGGATACCACATCCAAAATGCCATGCCACCCTGTGTTGATGCCATCGTGTAAGTCTCGAGCACACACACACACACACACACACACACACACACACACACACACACACACACACACACACACACACACACACACACACACACACACACACACACACACACACACACACACACACACACACACACACACACACACACACACACACACACACACACACACACACACACACACACACATTATAGGCAGAAACTCAAACAGGAAGTACCTGTGCTAAAGTCTATTCAACGCTGGTCTGACCAATTGGAATCCAAGCTTCAAGATTGTTTGGTAGCCTCCGAGAATAACATTGATATATACACTACCGGTCAAAAGTTTTAGAACACCTACACATTCAAGGGTTTTTCTTAATGTTTTTTACTATTATCTACATTGTAGAATAATAGTGAAGATATAAAAACTATGAAATAACACATATGGAATCATGAAGTAACCAAAAAAGTGTGAAACAATTTTTTTATTTATTTTTATTTTACCGTTATTTTACCAGGTAAGTTGACTGAGAACACGTTCTCATTTGCAGCAACGACCTGGGGAATAGTTACAGGGGAGAGGAGGGGGATGAATGAGCCAATTGTAAACTGGGGATTATTAGGTGACCGTGATGGTTGAGGGCCAGATTGGGAATTTAGCCAGGACACCGGGGTTAACACCCCTACTCTTACGATAAGTGCCATGGGATCTTTAATGACCTCAGAGAGTCAAATTATATTTTAGATTTTAGATTCTTCAAATAGCCACCCTTTGTCTTGATGACAGCTTTGCACACTCTTGGCATTCTCTCAACCAGCTTCACCTGGAATGCTTTTCCAACAGTCTTGAAGGAGGTCCCACGTATGCTGAGCACTTGTTGGCTGCTTTTTTTTCACTCTGCAGTCTGACTCATCCCAAGCCATCTCAATTTGGTTGAGGTCGAGGGATTGTGGAGGCCAGGTCATCTGATGTAGCACTCCATCACTCTCCTTCTTTGTCAAATAGCCCCTACACAGCCTGGAGGTGTGTTGGGTCATTGTCCTGTTGAAAAGCAAATGATAATACCACTAAGTCTAAACCAGATGAGATGGAGTATTGCTGCATAATTCTGTGGTAGTCATGCTAGTTATGTGTGCCTTAAATTCTAAATAAATCACAGACAGTGTCACCAGCAAAGCACCCCAATGCCATAACACCTCCGCCTCCATGCTTCACGGTGGGAAATACACATGCGGAGATCATCCGTTCACCCACAACCCGTCTCACAAAGACACAGCAGTTGGAACCAAAAATCTCAAATTTGGACTCCAGACCAAAAGACAAATTTGGTATTTTACCAAAAAGGGCTATCTTCTGTATACCCCTCTACCTTTTCACAACACAACTGATTGGCTCAAACACATTAAGAAGGAAAGAAATTCCATAAATGAACTTTTAAGAAGGCACACCTGTTAATTGAAATGCATTCCAGGTGACTACCTCATGAAGCTGATTGAGAGAATGCCAAGAGTGTGCAAAGCTGTCATCAAGGCAAAGGGTGGCTATTTATTTAAGAATCTGAAATATAGAATATATTTTGATTTGTTTAACACTTTTTTGGTTTCTACATGATTCCATGTGTGTTATTAAATAGTTTTGATGTCTTCACTATTATTCTACAATGTAGAAAATAATAAAAATAAAGAAAAACCCTTGAATGAGTTGGTGTTCTATCACTTTTGACCAGCAGTGTACACTGACACGGTGACTGAATTTGTCAGGAAGTGTATTGGCGATGTTGTTCCCGCTGTGACCATTAAAACCTACCCAATCCAGAAACAGTGGATAGACGGCAGCATTTGTGGAAAACTGAAAGCGCGAACCACCCCAACCCATGGCAAGGTGACTGGGAATATGGTTGAATGCAAACAGTGTAGTTATTCCCTCCGTAAAGCAATCAAACAGGCAAAACGTCAGTTCAGAGACAAAGTGGAGTCGCAATTCAATGGCTCAGGCACGAGATGTATGTGGCAGGGTCTACTGACAATCATGGCCACATCACAAAAACCAGCCACATCACAGACACCGACGTCTTGCTCCCGGACAAGCTAAACACCTTCTTCGTCCGCTTTGAGGATAGCACAGTGCCACCGCCCGCTCCCAAGGACTGTGGGCTCTTGTTCTCCGTGGCCGACATGAGTAAGGCATTCAAGTGTGTTAACACTCGCAAGGCTGCCAGCCCAGACGGCATCCCAAGCTGCCTCCTCAGAGCATGCGCAGACCAGCTGGCTGGAGTGTTTACAAACATATTCAATCTCTCCCTATCCCAGTCGGCTGTCCCCACTTGCTTCAAGATGTCCACCATTGTTCCTGTACCCAAGAAAGCAAAGGTAACTGAACTCAATGACTATCGCCCTGTAGCACTCACTTCTGTCATCATTAAGCGCTTTGAGAGGCTGGTAAAGGATCACATCACCTCTACCTTAACTGACACCCTAGACCCACTTCAATTTGCTTACCGCCCCAATAGATCCACAGACGATGCAATTGCCATCACACTGCACACTGCCTTATCCCATCTGGACAAGAGGAATACCTATGTAAGAATGCTGTTCATTGACAATAGCTCATCTTTCAACAACATAGAACCCTCCAAGCTCATTATTAAGCTCGGGGCTCTGGGTCTGAACCCGGCCTGGTGCAACTTGGTCCTGGACTTCCTGACGGGCAGCCCCCAGGTAGGGAAGGTAGGAAACAACACCTCCACTTTGCTGATCCTCACCACAGGGGTCGCACAAGGCTGCATACTCAGCCACCTCCTGCACTCCCTGTTCACTCATGACTACGTGGTCATGCACGCCTCCAACACAATCATCAAGTTTGCAGAAGACAACATCAGCAGGCCTGATTACCAACAATGAGGAGACAGCCCACAGGGAGGAGGTGAGGGCCCTGGCGTAGTGGTGTCAGGTAAATTACCTCTCCCTCAATGTCAACAAAACGAAGGAGATAATCGTGGACTTCAGGAAACAGCAGAGTGAGCACGCTCCTATCCACATCGACGGGACCGCAGAGGAGAAGGTGGAAAGATTCAAGTTCCTCGGCGTACACATCACTGACAATCTGAAATCGTCCACCCATACAGACAGTGTGGTGAAGAAGGCGCAACAGTGCCTTGGCCTCTAAGAGCCTCATAAACCTTTACAGATGCACAATTGAGAGCATCCTGTCGGGCTGTATCACCGCCTGGTACAGCAACTGCACTGCCTGCAAGCGCAGGGCTCTCCAGAGGGTGGTGGGGTCTGCCCAATGCATCACCAGGGGCACGCTGCCTGCCCTCCAGGACACCTACAGCACCCGATGTCACAGGAAGGACAAAAAAGATTATCAAGGACATTAATCACCCGAACCATGGCCTGTTCACCCCGCTATTATCCAGAAGGTGAGGTCAGTACAGGTGCATCAAAGCTGGGACCGAGAGACTGAAGAAAGGCCATCAGACTGTTAAATAGCCATCACTTGCCTCCGACCACCCGGTTACTCAACCCTGCACCTTAGAGGCTGCTACCCTATGTACATAAACATGGAATCACTTGTCATTTTAATAACGGAACACTTGTCACTTTAATCATGTTTACATACTGCTTTACTCATTTCATATGTATATACTGTAATCTATTCTAATCTATTTTAGTCAGTGCCACTCCGACATTGCACATCCTAATATTTCTATATTTCTTAATTCCTTTCTTTAACTTTTAGATTTGTGTGTATTGTTGTGAATAGTGAGATACTTTTGCACTGTTGGAGCAAGGAACACTAGCATTTCTCTAAACCCGATATAACATCTGCTAAATATGTGTATGTGAACAATACAATTTAATTTGATACATTAGTAGTAATATTCTCTATGTTTTGTTTCAGCTTCTACACAGGGAAAGGAGGGAAGATCTGCTCTGATCCCAAAGCACCCTGGGTCAACAAGAGAAAGCAATGTAGGGGCGCTAACTTTCACACACACACACACACACACACACACACACACACACACACACACACACACACACACACACACACACACACACACACACACACACACACACACACACACACACACACACACACACACACACACACACACACACACACACACACACACACACACACACAGAGTCTTGTACACCTAACCTTGTGGGGATGCAGAATTCAGTCCCATTCAAAATTATATTTTCCCTAACCCTAAACCTAACCCTAACCCTAACCCGTACTCTAACCCTAACCCGTACTCTAACCTTAACCTTAAACCCTAAACCTAACAATAGCTCCTAACCCTAACCCTAGATCCTAACCCTAACCCTTAACATAATTCTAACCCTAACACTAATTCTAAACTTAACCCTAAACCAAACACTAGCTCCTAACCCTAACCCTTGATGTAATTCTAACTCTAACCCTAGATCCTAACCCTAAACCAAACACTAGCTCCTAACCCTAACCCTTAATGTAATTCTAACCCTAACCATAACCCTAGCTCCTAACCCTAAACCTAACACTAGCTCCTAACCCTAACCCTAGATCCTAACCCTAAACGTAATTCTAACCCTAACCTTTAACGTAATTCTAACCCTAACCGTTAACGTAATTCTAACACTAACACTAATTCTAACCTTAACTCTAAACCCCCTACAGATAGCATTTGACCTCGTGGGGACTAACAAAATGTCCCCAGTTGGTCAAATTTTGGTTTGTTTACTATTCTTGTGCGCACACACACACACACACACACACACACACACACACACACACACACACACACACACACACACACACACACACACACACACACACACACACACACACACACACACACACACACACACACACACAGTCTTATCTTTCTGTCTCTCTCTAGATTTGAATGTGATGAAAAAGCAAAGAAGACATGTTTGACCATGACTGGAACCCTCTCCACTGTAAACACGTCACCTCACCATCTAGTGCATCCTCCTCCCAAGATCCTCTATCAGCATACTTCACTTTTCTGCTTATTTTTTGTCTGTCTGGTCCTTAAGATTATTTTGTTGTGTTATAAATTGATAGAATTTCATTAAAATACAGTACGTTACAGTCTGTTGTTGTGCTAATGTTGTTCACACATGTGGTTACACTGATCTAAGACAGAGACGAAATTGCCATGGGGGAACATGCCCTCCTCCCAATATTCAGAACATGTGTATATTCGTCCCCCCCAAGAATCACTTTAAATTCAAACAAAAATGTGAACACGTCATAAGCAATGGCAAATGGTGTAGAATTGCAGGAAATTAGCTTCAAAATAACTGTCCAGTGTTTCCAGATTTTAATGAAATATGACCTATAATTAATTACAATATGAGTGAAATGGTTTTCCTTAAAAGAAATTGAAATTAAGTATGTTATAAAGAAGCATTTATGGTGTGGGTATATACTGGTCGATAAAAATATTCATACGAGTAGACCGCTGATTGGCCAGCTCATCCTCTCCATGACATCATCCTCTGTGAGGAAATACCAAGCATTTCTTAAACGGTCTGTTTGAGGTTGGATTTTTGAAGTGTTTTTTTTCTTCCAATTTACGCTCCGGCCACAAATATGAGAAAAGGATGAGTCAACAGCATTATTTGAGTATGAGTTAACAGATATTAACTTTTGAAAGTGAGATTTTAACTGGACAGTTACTTTAAAGCTGCAGCATTCTTCCACTTACCCTCCCATTTATACTGTGTTTTCAAAATACCCCTCCATATACCCCTTAAAATACCCCTCCGTATACCCCTTAAAATACCCCTCCATATACCCCTTAAAATACCCCCCAAGAGAGGCATAATAAGTAATGTCAAACTGTGTAGAATTGCACAACAATTTTGCCCTTGATCTAATCATACAGTAGTGTTCTGAAGTGACATACGGCATAGCAGAGCTGAGAGTCTAACCTCTTAGCACCACCCATTGGCCAGCTGGGACTACACAGTGTGTCTGAGGTGGAATAGGACCAAAGATTTCTTTCTTTATTTTATTTAACCTTTATTTAACGAGGCAAGTCAGTTAAGAACACATTCTTATTTACAGTGACCGCCTACCAAAAGGCAAAAGGCCTCCTGCGGGGACGGGGGCCTCTTCTCTCCCCTCATCTCTCTCTCTCTCTCTCTCTACCCCCTCTCTTTCCACACTCTCTCAAAATCATCTCTCTCTCTCTCTCTCTGAATGGTCTCAGTGTGTTTCTAAAGGGGTAATAATATATAGAGGAGCAGCCATCACATAAATAAAACACTGTTACTATCTACAGGCCCCCTGCTGCTCTCTCTACAGCCAGGTCAGTGAATGTGCAGGAAGGTGACACACAGCAGGCCTCCACTCATTGTACTCACTGCATCAGTCACATTCTGTTAAAGGTCCCCAAAGCACACATATCCCTGGGTCGCTCCTCTTTTCAGTTCGCTGCAGCTAGCGACTGGAACGAGCTGCAACAAACACTCAAACTGGACAATATTATTTCAATCTCTTCATTCAAAGACTCAATCATGGACACTCTTACTGACAGTTGTATTGTTGTCAGACGCACAAATGTGTTGGAGGAAACATCGTTCAACAGGTGACCTGGGTGTCACCTGCAGGCACCCGGCCAAGGTTGAGGTTACAGCAGAGCAGGAAGTGTAATAAAGCAGGGAAGAGAGTGGTAGAGGAAGATGGGTAAAGGGTTAGGGAACCTGAGAGGTTTCCTCTGTAGTAGAGTCCAACAGAGAGTGATGGGAAGAATATGTGCTTCAGTAAAGTGGGTTTCTTAGCATTCATAGCCATGGTTGTCAACTCTACTGCAGAAATGATACGTAAGTCACAGAAAAAAGAGGTTGTGGTGGCAGCGGCAGAGAAGTGTGAGGTTTTACTGCAGAAATGATACGTAAGTCACAGAAAATAGAGGTTGTGGCGGCAGCATTCCTATTTCGCAACAAAGCATCCTTCACTCATGCTGCCAAACATACCCTCGTAAAACTGACCATCCTACCGATCCTCAACTTCGGCGATGTCATTTATAAAATAGCCTCCAACACTCTACTGAACAAATTGGATGCAGTCTATCACAGTGCCATCCGTTTTGTCACCAAAGAGAGTGTTTAATTGGTATATTGTAATTACTTCACCACCATGGCCTATTTATTGCCTTACCTCCCTTATCTTACCTCATTTGCACACTGTATATAGACCTTTTCTACTGTATTATTGACTGTATGTTTGTTTATTCCATGTGTAACTCTTTGTTGTTGTATGTGTCGAACTGCTTTGCTTTGTCTTGGCCAGGTCGCAGTTGTAAATGAGAACTTGTTCTCAACTAGCCTACCTGGTTAAAAAAATGTGGGAAAAAATTAAATAAACAAGAGTTAGTGTTCAATCATCTCAGACAGTTGGTCTGGATTAGGATTAGATAGGGGTGAATAGAGGGGGTGGTTTAGAGGTAGTGTTCTGTCCTCTCAGACTGTTGGTCTGGATTAGGATTAGATAGGGTTGAATAGAGGGGGTGGTTTAGAGGTAGTGTTCTGTCCTCTCAGACTGTTGGTCTGGATTAGGATTAGATAGGGTTGAATAGAGGGGGTGGTTTAGAGGTAGTGTTCTGTCCTCTCAGACTGTTGGTCTGGATTAGGATTAGATAGGGTTGAATAGAGTGGGTGGTTTAGAGGTAGTGTTCTGTCCTCTCAGACTGTTGGTCTGGATTAGGATTAGATAGGGTTGAATAGAGGGGGTGGTTTAGAGGTAGTGTTCTGTCCTCTCAGACTGTTGGTCTGGAGTAGGATTAGATAGGGTTGAATAGAGGGGGTGTTGAGAGGTAGTGTTCTGTCCTCTCAGACTGTTGGTCTGGAGTAGGATTAGATAGGGTTGAATAGAGGGGGTGGTTTAGAGGTAGTGTTCTGTCCTCTCAGACTGTTGGTCTGGATTAGGATTAGATAGGGTTGACTAGAGGGGGTGGTTTAGAGGTAGTGTTCTGTCCTCTCAGACTGTTGGTCTGGATTAGGATTAGATAGGGTTGAATAGAGGGGGTGGTTTAGAGGTAGTGTTCTGTCCTCTCAGACTGTTGGTCTGGATTAGGATTAGATAGGGTTGAATAGAGGGGGTGGTTTAGAGGTAGTGTTCTGTCCTCTCAGACTGTTGGTCTGGATTAGGATTAGATAGGGTTGAATAGAGGGGGTGGTTTAGAGGTAGTGTTCTGTCCTCTCAGACTGTTGGTCTGGATTAGGATTAGATAGGGTTGAATAGAGGGGGTGGTTTAGAGGTAGTGTTCTGTCCTCTCAGACTGTTGGTCTGGATTAGGATTAGATAGGGTTGAATAGAGGGGGTGGTTTAGAGGTAGTGTTCTGTCCTCTCAGACTGTTGGTCTGGATTAGGATTAGATAGGGTTGAATAGAGGGGGTGGTTTAGAGGTAGTGTTCTGTCCTCTCAGACTGTTGGTCTGGATTAGGATTAGATAGGGTTGAATAGAGGGGGTGGTTTAGAGGTAGTGTTCTGTCCTCTCAGACTGTTGGTCTGGATTAGGATTAGATAGGGTTGAATAGAGGGGGTGGTTTAGAGGTAGTGTTCTGTCCTCTCAGACTGTTGGTCTGGATTAGGATTAGATAGGGTTGAATAGAGGGGGTGGTTTAGAGGTAGTGTTCTGTCCTCTCAGACTGTTGGTCTGGATTAGGATTAGATAGGGTTGAATAGAGGGGGTGGTTTAGAGGTAGTGTTCTGTCCTCTCAGACTGTTGGTCTGGATTAGGATTAGATAGGGTTGAATAGAGGGGGTGGTTTAGAGGTAGTGTTCTGTCCTCTCAGACTGTTGGTCTGGATTAGGATTAGATAGGGTTGAATAGAGGGGGTGGTTTAGAGGTAGTGTTCTGTCCTCTCAGACTGTTGGTCTGGATTAGGATTAGATAGGGTTGAATAGAGGGGGTGGTTTAGAGGTAGTGTTCTGTCCTCTCAGACTGTTGGTCTGGATTAGGATTAGATAGGGTTGAATAGAGGGGGTGGTTTAGAGGTAGTGTTCTGTCCTCTCAGACTGTTGGTCTGGATTAGGATTAGATAGGGTTGAATAGAGGGGGTGGTTTAGAGGTAGTGTTCTGTCCTCTCAGACTGTTGGTCTGGATTAGGATTAGATAGGGTTGAATAGAGGGGGTGGTTTAGAGGTAGTGTTCTGTCCTCTCAGACTGTTGGTCTGGATTAGGATTAGATAGGGTTGAATAGAGGGGGTGGTTTAGAGGTAGTGTTCTGTCCTCTCAGACTGTTGGTCTGGATTAGGATTAGATAGGGTTGAATAGAGGGGGTGGTTTAGAGGTAGTGTTCTGTCCTCTCAGACTGTTGGTCTGGATTAGGATTAGATAGGGTTGAATAGAGGTGGTGGTTTAGAGGTAGTGTTCTGTCCTCTCAGACTGTTGGTCTGGATTAGGATTAGATAGGGTTGAATAGAGGGGGTGGTTTAGAGGTAGTGTTCTGTCCTCTCAGACTGTTTGTCTGGATTAGCATTAGATAGGGTTGAATAGAGAGGGGTGGTTTAGAGGTAGTGTTCTGTCCTCTCAGACAGTTGGTCTGGATTAGGATTAGATAGGGTTGAATAGAGGGGGTGGTTTAGAGGTAGTGTTCTGTCCTCTCAGACTGTTGGTCTGGAGTAGGATTAGATAGGGTTGAATAGAGGGGGTGGTTTAGAGGTAGTGTTCTGTCCTCTCAGACTGTTGGTCTGGATTAGGATTAGATAGGGTTGACTAGAGGGGGTGGTTTAGAGGTAGTGTTCTGTCCTCTCAGACTGTTGGTCTGGATTAGGATTAGATAGGGTTGAATAGAGGGGGTGGTTTAGAGGTAGTGTTCTGTCCTCTCAGACTGTTGGTCTGGATTAGGATTAGATAGGGTTGAATAGAGGTGGTGGTTTAGAGGTAGTGTTCTGTCCTCTCAGACTGTTGGTCTGGATTAGGATTAGATAGGGTTGAATAGAGGGGGTGGTTTAGAGGTAGTGTTCTGTCCTCTCAGACTGTTGGTCTGGATTAGCATTAGATAGGGTTGAATAGAGGGGGTGGTTTAGAGGTAGTGTTCTGTCCTCTCAGACAGTTGGTCTGGATTAGGATTAGATAGGGTTGAATAGAGGGGGTGGTTTAGAGGTAGTGTTCTGTCCTCTCAGACTGTTGGTCTGGATTAGGATTAGATAGGGTTGAATAGAGGGGGTGGTTTAGAGGTAGTGTTCTGTCCTCTCAGACTGTTGGTCTGGATTAGGATTAGATAGGGTTGAATAGAGGGGGTGGTTTAGAGGTAGTGTTCTGTCCTCTCAGACTGTTGGTCTGGATTAGGATTAGATAGGGTTGAATAGAGGGGGTGGTTTAGAGGTAGTGTTCTGTCCTCTCAGACTGTTGGTCTGCATTAGGATTAGATAGGGTTGAATAGAGGGGGTGGTTTAGAGGTAGTGTTCTGTCCTCTCAGACTGTTGGTCTGGATTAGGATTAGATAGGGTTGAATAGAGGGGGTGGTTTAGAGGTAGTGTTCTGTCCTCTCAGACTGTTGGTCTGGATTAGGATTAGATAGGGTTGAATAGAGGGGGTGGTTTAGAGGTAGTGTTCTGTCCTCTCAGACAGTTGGTCTGGATTAGGATTAGATAGGGTTGAATAGAGGGGGTGGTTTAGAGGTAGTGTTCTGTCCTCTCAGACTGTTGGTCTGGATTAGGATTAGATAGGGTTGAATAGAGTGGGTGGTTTAGAGGTAGTGTTCTGTCCTCTCAGACTGTTGGTCTGGAGTAGGATTAGATAGGATTGAATAGTGGAATAGTGGGGTGGGTTGTTTAGAGAGGGTTAATAGTTGGCAGGTTAATATTACAAAGTATAATGGCTTGTACAGTAGGTGGCGGCAAAACGCCAATAGGTGTAGTCTGCCATTCAATCTTAGAGAAGAAGGAGAGACGACTCGTTTTCATGCACATTTTTTCATTAAGAAATACTGCACCAAACATAGTCAGTTAAATGTACAATTGTGCAACTAAGATTTGTGCTGCAAAAACATACAAATTAATGACAGATCTCTTGAGTTTTCTTAGATTAATTCGGACTATTTTGAGGAAGTGTATATTGGCTACGGTGTCTCAAAATTGAGAAAATGGTACTATTGCCGCTTTTTTCTGATTTTTCAAGCGAAGGTCTTTTAAGGGAGTATGCAAGCACACTTGTTCGTTTCGCATAGACGAGTTTGGCTAGCCGCCAGCCGAACTGAAGAATGGCGAAGCCAAGTCAGCAAGAAACTATAAAATAGTTACAATTATAACTATGATTAACATTTAGATTGACATTTTTGTCATTTAGCAGACACTCTTATGCAGAGAATTGATGCAACACATTCTTGAAGACAAAACAAATACAACAACAAGAAAAAACGTATTTGTTTTATGAAATATCGACTGTCTACAAGAATGCGTTGCCTTGTCATTTTAAGAACTCGATTCTCTGCATAAGAGTGTCCTCTAAATGAAAATGAATGTACAGGATGAATGAATAGTGGAGATTTCAATGGCAAAATAGACTAATCAGAATAAGAAAATAAAGGGCACAAGGATTAAGGGAGTTTGTCTGTTTCTAGCATGTCATTCAAATGACAAAGCAAGACACATTTAAAATATAAAATTAACAGAGACTTCTGAGAGAGAAACATATGTTTCCCATGGCAATAAAGCCCTTTGAATTTAATTTAATTTAATTGAGAGAGAGAAAGAAAGGAAGAGAGAGAGAGAGACAAAACACAAACCCTCCAACCCAAAAAGGCCTGTGGTGTTGATGGTATCCTCAATGAAATTATAAAATATACAGACAACAACTTTTAATTGGCTTAAACTCTTTAACATCATCCTTAGCTCTAGCATCTTCCCCAATATTTGGATCCAAGGACTGATCACGCCAATACACAAAACCGTAGAGAAATTTGTCCCCAATAACTACCGTGGGATATGCGTCAACAGCAACCTTGGGAAAATCCTCTGCATTATCATTGACTTGTACATTTCCTCAGTGAAAACAATGTACTGAGCAAATGTCAAATTTACTTTTTAACAAATTACCATACGACAGACCACGTATTCACCCTGCGCACCCTAATTGACAAACAAACAAACCAAAACAAAGGCAAAGTCTTCTCATGCTTTGTTGATTTCAAAAAAGCCTTTGAGTCAATTTGGCATGAGGGTCTGCTATACAAATTGATGAAAAGTGGTTTTTGGGGAAAAACATACAACATTATAAAATCCATGTACACAAACAACAAGTGTGCGGTTAAAATTGGCAAAAAACACACATTTCTTTCCACAAGGCTGTGGGTTGAGACAGGGATGCAGCTTAAGCCCCACCCTCTTCAACATATTTATCAACAAATTGGTGAGGGCATTAGAACAGTCTGCAGCACAAAGCCTCATCCTACTAGAATCTGAAGTCAAATGTCTACTGTTTGCTGATGATCTGGTGCTTCTGTCCCCAACTAAGTAGGGCCTACAGCAGAACCTAGATCTTCTGCACAGATTCTGCCATACCTGGGCCATGACAATAAATCTCAGTAAGACAAAAATAATGGTGTTCCAATAAAGGTCCAGTCGCCAGGACCACAAATACAAATTCCATCTAGACACCGTTGCCCAAGAACAAACAAAAAACTATACCTACCTTAGCCTAAACATCAGCGCCACAGGTAACTTCCACAAAGCTATGAGCGATCTGAGAGACAAGGCAAGAAGGGCCTTCTATGCCATCAAAAGGAACAACAAAATCGACATACCAGTTAAGATCTGGCTAAAAATACTTGAATCAGTTATAGAACCCATTGCCCTTTTTGGTTGTGAAGTCTGGGGTCCGCTCACCAACCAAGAATTCACAAAATGGGATAGACTCCAAATGGAGACTCTGCAAAAATATCCTCCATGTACAATGTAAAACACCAAATAATGCACGCAGAGCAGAATTAGGCCTATACCACTAATTATCAAAATCCAGAAAAGAGACGTTAAATTCTACCACCACCTAAAAGGAAGCGATTCCCAAACATTCCATAACAAAGCCATCACCTACAGAGAGATGAACCTGGAGAATAGTCACCTAAGCAAGCTGGTCCTGGCGCTCTGTTCACAAACACAAACAGACCCCACAGAGCCCCAGGACAGCAACACAATTAAACCCAACCAAATCATGAGAAAACAAAAAGATAATTACTTGACACATTGGAAAGAATTAACAAAAAAACAGAGTAAACTAGAATGCTATTTGGCCCTAAACAGAGAGTACACAGTGGCAGAATACCTGACCACTGTGACTGACCCAAACTTAAGGAAAGCTTTGACTATGTACAGACTCAGTGAGCATAGCCTTGCTATTGAGAAAGGCCGCCGTAGGCAGACCTGGCTCTCAAGAGAAGACAGGCTATGTGCACACTGCCCACAAAATTAGGTGGAAACTGAGCTGCACTTCCTAACCTCCTGCCAAATGTATGACAATATTAGAGACACATATTTCCCTTAGATTACACAGATCCACAAAGAATTCAAAAAAACGAATCAAATTTTGATAAACTCCCATATCTACTGGTTGAAATACCACAGTGTGCCATCACTGCAGCAAGATTTGTGACCTGTTACCACAAGAAAAGTGCAACCAGTGAAGAACAAACACCATTGCAAATACAACACAGATTTATTTATTTTCCCTTTGTACTTTCACTATTTGCACATCGTTTCAACACTGTATATATACATAATATGATATTTGACATTTTACATTTGACATGTCTTTATTCTTGTGTAATGTTTACTGTTCATTTGTATTGTTTATTTCACTTTTTTTTATTATCTACTTCACTTGATTTGGCAATGTTAACGTGTGTGTGTGTGTGTGTATATATAATACCTGGAATGCCAAGCCCATTTCAGTGGAAAACAGAAAGCTCAGTGCTCCAGGCTTCTGCCTCATAAACATAGGATATATGAAGTTCTTTATTAGCTTTCAGAACACATTACACACACACACACACACACACACACACACACACACACACACACACACACACACACACACACACACACACACACACACACACACACACACACACACACACACACACACACACACACACACACACACACACACACACACACACACACACACACTGTGGCAGTGTGGACAGCTCCTGAAGACCTCCACAGTATGGAATCAAACATCCAGCCTCTCCCGGTTGTGGTAAAACGATGAGTGTCTGTCTTTTATTGGAGTGTTCCACTAGTTTTCAGCTGACCCTCAACTTGTGTTGGTTGATTTACCCCAGCTTCACTTCATGGTCAAAGAGAGAGTTAGTTCCACTTCCAGGTTATATTGTGTGAGATCCACTTCCGGGGCCACAGAGGTGGAACTACTTCCGGGTCACAGTGAAGTAGTCTCTGTCTGCAGGATGGACTGGGCTCTGGAGTTCCGCTGGAAGTGGGTGGAGTTACGGCTGATTGACGCGTTATGTAGAAGGCAGTCCCGCCCGATGTAATGCTTTAATGACACACTCCTCCACTTCCTCTTCAGCTCCCCTTGGACCTTATCGCACGCACGCACGCACGCACGCACGCACGCACGCACGCACGCACACACACACACACACACACACACACACACACACACACACACACACACACACACACACACACACACACACACACACACACACACACACACACACACACACACACACACACACACACACACACACACACACACACACACACATTCAGTTTCAGAAAGTATGGTTATCGAGAACATGAGGTGAAATGTAAGAGTAGCTCACCTCGGTGTTGAGGAAGCAGTAGAGAGTAGCTATCACCAGACCCTGGAGAACACAACATATGGCAACATCAACTCAGCTTCTAAAACACACTGTACAGTGTATTCACAAAGTATTCACACCCCTTGACTTTTTCCACCTTTTGTTGTGTTACGGCCTGAATTTAAAATTGAGATGTTGTGCCACTGATATACACACAATACCCCATAATGTCAAAGTGGAATTATGTTTTTAGAAATGTTTACAAATGAAAAGCTGAAATGTCTTGAGTCAATAAAGTATTCAACCCTTTTGTTATGGCAAGCCTAAATGAGTTCAGGAGCAAAAATGTGCTTAAAAGTCACATAATAAGTTGCAAGGACTCACTCTGTGTGCAATAATAGTGTTTAACATGATTTCTAAATTACTACCCCATCTCTGTACACCACACATACAATTATCTGTAAGGTACCTCAGTCGAGCAGTGAATTTAAAACACAGATTCAACGACAAAGACCAGGGAGGTTTTCCGAAGAAGGGCAGCTATTGAATATCCCTTTGAGCATGGTGTTATTATTTACACTTTGGGTGGTGTATCAATACACATAGTCACTACAAAGATACGGGCGTCCTTCCTAACTAATTTGATGGAGAGGAAGGTAACCACTCAGGGATTTCACCATGAGGCCAACTAAAACAGTTACAGAGTTTAATGGCTGTGATAGGAGATAACTGAGGATGAATCAACAACGTTGTAGTTTTTCCACAACACTAACATAAATTACAGAAATAAAAGATGGAAGCATGTGCAGAATATACCAAAACATGCATCCGGCAATAAGGCACTAAAGTAATACTGCAAAAAATGTGGCAAAGAAATGAACTTTTTTTTCTTAATACAAAACATTATGTTTGAGGCAAATCCAACATAACACATTAATGAGTACCACTCTTCATATTTTAAAGCAAGGAGATGACAGCGTCATGTTATGGGTATGCTTGTCGTTGGCTAGGACTTTTTTATAGTCTTTGCCAATGACAAGCATACCCATAACATGATGCAGCCATAATAAAAATAAATAAAATAGAGCTAAGAACAGGAAAACAAAGTTGATGCTTCAACAGACACTGAGATTTTAAAAAATTATGCAGGACAATTACCTAAACACAAGGCCAAATATACACTGGAGTTGCTTACCAAGATGAATGTTTCTGAGTGGCCTAGTTACAGTTTTGACTGATATCGGCTTGTCCAGCAATGATCAACAACCAACTTGACAGAGCTGATTCTAACAGGTACTGACTAAGGGGTTGAATACTTACAGTGCTGTGAAAAAGTATTTGCCCTTTCTGATTTTCTGTATTTTTGCATATTTTTTTATACTGAATGTTATCAAATCCTCAACTAAAACTTTAGATAAAGGGAACCTGAGTTTACAAATAGCAAAAAAAAGAAGATAATTATTTTATTAATTTAATTAACAAAGTTATGCAATACCCAATTCCCCCGTGTGAAAAAGTAATTGCCCCGTTACACTCAATAACTGGTTGTGCCACCTTTAGCTGCAACGACTCCAACCAAATGCTTCCTGTAGTTGTTGATCAGTCTCTCACGTCTCTGTGGAGGAATTTTGGCCCACTCTTGCATGCAGAACTGCTTTAACTCAGTAACATTTGTGGGTTTTCAAGAATGAACTGCTCTTTTCAAGTCCTGCCACAACATCTCAATTGGGATTAGGTCGGGACTTTGACTAGGCCATTCCAAAACTTCAAATTTGTTGCTTTTTAACCATTTTCATGTAGACTTTCATGTAGACTTGATTGTGTGTTTTTGGATCATTGTCTTTCTGCATGACCCAACTGCACTTCAGCTTCAGCTCACAGATGGATGGCCTGACATTCTCCTGTAGAATTCTTTGATACAAAGCAGAATTCATGGTTCCTATTAAGGCAAGTCGTCCAGGTCCTGAGGCAGCAAAGCATCCTCAAACCATCACACTACCTGAGCTTAAAAGGTACAAATCTGTTGTTCTATCCCCTGTTCCAGGGGTTGGGTTAAATGCGGAAGACACATTTCAGTTGAATGCATTCAGTTGTACAACTGACTAGATATCCTCCTTTCCCTTTATGGGGTATTGTGTGTAGATTGATGAGGAAAAAAACGATTTAATAAATGTTTGAATAAGGCTGTAGTGTAGCAAAATGTGGGGGTCTGAATGCACTGTATATATAAAAGTATGTGGACACCCCTTCAAATTAGTGGATTCGGGTATTTCAGCCACACCCGTTGCTGACAGGTGTATAAAATCGAGCACCCAGCCTTGCAATCTCCATAGACAAATATTAGCAGTATACTCGCCCTACTGAAGAGCTCAGTGACTTTCAACGTGTCACCGTCATAGGATGCCACCTTTCCAACAAGTCAGTTCATCAAATTACTGCCCTGTTAGAGCTGACCCGGTCAACTGTAAGTGCTGTATTGTGAAGTAGGAACGTCTAAGAGCAACAGCGGCTCAGCCGCAAAGTGGTAGACCACACAAGCTCACAGAACGGAACTGCTAGGTGCTGAAGCACGTAGCGTGGAAAAATGTCCTCGGATTCAACCTTCACCACTGAGTTCCAAACTACCTCTGGAAGCAACGTCAGCACAATAACTGTTCATCGGGAGCTTCATGAAATGGGTTTCCATGACCAAGCAGCCGCACACAAGCTTAAGATCCCCATGCACACTGCCAAGCGTCGGTTGGAGTGGTGTAAAGCTCGTCACCATTGGACACTAGAGCAGTCCGGCGGACGAATATGGTTTGTTGGATAGCAGGAGAACGCTACCTTCCCCAATGCATAGTGCCAACTGTAAAGTTTGGTAAAGGAGGAATAATGGTCTGGGGTTGTTTTTCATGGTTCAAGCTAGGCCTCTTAGTTGAGGGAAATCCAGTGAGGGAAATCTAAATGAGACAGCATGTAATGACATTCTAAACAATTCTGTGCTTCCAACTTTGTGGAAACAGTTTGGGGAAGGCCCTTTCCTGTTTCAGCATGACAATGCCCTCGTGCACAAAGCGAGGTCCATACAGAAATGGTTTGTCGAGATTGGTGTGGAAGAACTTGACTGGCCTGCACAGAGCCCTGATCTCAACTCCATCGAACACCTTTGGGTTGAATTGGAACGCCAACTGCGAGCCAGGCCTAATCGCCCAACATCAGTGCCCAGCCTTGCTAATGCTCTTGTAGCTGAATGAAAGCAAGTCCCTGCAGCAATGTTCCAACATCTAGTGGAAAGCCTTCACAGGAGAGTGGAGGCTGTTATAGCAGCAAAAGGGTGACCAACTCCATGTTAATGCCCATGATTTTCGAATGAGATGTTCGACGAGCAGGTGTCCACATACCTTTGGTCATGTAGTGTACGTATATACCTGGAATGACCCCAGTCCCAGGTCAAACTAGATAGGGTTAGGGTTAGGGGGGGTAAAAGGTTAAGGATCAGGGGTTAAGGTAGTGGTATACCTGGAATGACCCCAGTCCCAGGTCAAAGATAATCTTGTATTCTGCCATCCTGTCGCTCTCTGTCTCCACCAGGTAGACAAACACCATGTAGTTGACTCCAAATAGAGGAATCAGCAGCAGGGTGGATTTAGCCAGACACCTGCAACACACAGGTGTGTAAGAATAATCTAAATAAATGTGATTGGTTGTTGAGAGAATATCTGTATTATCATTGGTTGTTGGAGGGGTACCTGTACTGTGATTGGTTGTTCCCGCCCACGTCAGAGCAGAGTAGTTTCTGGACTAGGATACGGATGATACTGATGAACAGAACAAAGTTGATCTGATGAGACAAGAGACCTCCATTAGAATGAGTAGGACATGAGTAGAGCAGTGGTGGTCACGAAATTTCATCAGCCAGTGATTGTAAAGAAATAACTGTCGGTCTCATGGTAATTGACTGTAATTGACCGGGGCTGCAGGTAGCCTAGTGGTTAGAGTGTTGGACTAGTAACCGAAAGGTGCAAGATCGAATCCACGAGCTGACATGGTAGAAATCTATTGTTCTGCCCCTGAACAAGGCAGTTAACCCACTGTTCCTAGGCCGTCATTGAAAAATAAGAATTTGTTCTCAAGTGACTTGCCTAGTTAAAAAATGGTTAAAAAAACCTCACATTTAGCATCTCCTGGCTTCCACACACAAGCCACTGATGCTGACCTTAGAAACATTTGCATTTTAAAAAGTCTAATAAATCCATGCAATATAACCTACACCTTCACAATGAATCCATGGTTTATTTTAGAAGCATGATATGAATAAAAAGTAGTCTATTTCAGAAGAACAGCATACTCTGAGTTGTCCTTATGTTAGGTCCTGATCTGGCTATGCCAAGTGGCTGTGGGCTACACTAGTTCATTTAGCAGACAAGATTTGCTTAGACTTCCCTGGCATTATTTTATAGTATGAAGAATACAAATGAACAAAGCTGAATAAAATAGAAAGGATCTTTTCTCCAAACGATTTGAGGGAGTGCGCACATGCGGATATTCTGTGTTGGTCGGTTAACAAAGAAATTGGTACTCCTATATGCTTAATTTAGAGTTATTAATGTAACTTTAGTTGTTTTACAAACGGACTATGTTTAGATTTTTAATACATTCTAAGGCTGCATGATGCGACTGCAATGATGATTTGAAAAATGTCTCTTGAAAGGCATGAGCTCTGCTTTGTTTTTTTTTTGCGCAGGCTGTACACACTCATTCACAATTTGACAAGCACTTGATAATGCCTAGAATTTCACAGCGGCATCCCCTTTGTGTGGCCGTAATGCACCCTAAAACAATCCATGCCTTTTGTGTCCAGTGGCCGTTATGCCCATCTCCCTGAGTGCTGTGCGCTCCATCACGTGATCGGGTCTTTCTCACAGGCTACAAGTGAAGACAGACACATCCGGAACTCAACTGCGTGTCCTTATCTATTTCCGAGGTGCATATTGAAGATACTGGAAGAACTATCCACATTTACTTTTTTGTCAGCCAGCAAGATGAGTAGGCCTAATGACCAGCAAAAGCACTAGCCTATGTCAATCTACTATCCCCCATAGTACAAACGTCCACCTATTCTATTCTGTGTGAAAAATAAATATTCCTAACATAGTCTGGGACAGTTGTGGGATGCGATAGATCACAAATTAATACAACTACCAGCATCCCAAAAATGTTTTATGATTAGATTTTCGATAACATTTGCATTGATGTCAGAGTGGTTAGAGGGACAATAGAGTGCTGAGTACCAGGCAGTTAGCAAGTTTGGTAGGCTACTAATGACCTTCAGTAGAATCAGAGCTTGGAGAAGCCTAATTACCGTGACTAAACGGTCATGTGGAATTTGACTGCCTTCATGACTCGTGACCGCCGGTGTGGCGGTAATACAGTCACCGCAACAGCCCTAGACATGAGACCCCATTTTGGCTCTAATGGAGACAGCAGCCCAGCCCTGTTTCTGCTAGTTTGTTCAGTGACTCAAAGGGCTTGCTGATACTGGGATGCCATTACTGCTCTACTGATACTCACTATCACAGACGCCATTATGGGCCAGTTGATCACCCTCCTAGGGGTAGGAATGTCATTCCTCTCCCAGCAGCTACACACACCCCCACACACACACACACACACATTGATTAGTCGCATGTTGATGAGCTAGTGAGACGGGGAGATGTTCAGTCGACTGTTGATGATGTCAGAGCAGACTCACTCGGTGTCTTCCAGATACATCCTACAGAAGATCCAGATCACCAGAAATACTGAGGGTAACCCTGAGAGAGACACAGCGAGAGAGAGAGAGAGAGAGAGAGAGAGAGAGAGAGAGAGAGAGAGAGAGAGAGAAAGAAAGATAGAAAGAAAGAAAGAAAGAAAGAAAGAAAGAAAGAAAGAGAAAGAAAGAAAGAA
>NC_092095.1:17615230-17655230 GCF_045679555.1 Salvelinus alpinus
CACACACACACACACACACACACACACACACACACACACACACACACACACACACACACACACACACACACACACACACACACACACACACCTGACCCATTTCCCATAGATGCTCAGCAACACACAGACAGGATTCACCTGATTCTTCTGACTGTAGAGCCAAAATACCCAGCTAACAATTCTAGGGAGAGAGAACGTTTTTGTAATTTTACCCATAATGTTCCCTTAATGTTTGAGTGTTCAGTTTTCCATTAGTTCGGGTAATTTTTTGATTTGATTTATTTAACCTTTATTTAATTAGGCAAGTCAGTTAAGAACAAATTCTTATTTACAATGACGGCCTACCCCGGCCAAACCATAACCCGGACGACGCTGGGGCAATTATGCGCCGCCCTATGTTTAACTTTGTAAAACAATATTTGGAAGTTGATGAAATATTTTGGTAGCCTACAGCACAGTCTTTTCAGCAGTAGCCATTTGCTTTCCAACCTGTGTTTTCCCTCGATTGTATTTGAAATATTGCAAAAGGCCTGTTTAGTCTGCATGCTGTTTTTTCACTGACAGATTTGCCGTGTGTTCCCGATTGTAGGCTATTCCTTGTTATTGGGCTACAATCCACAGCTAGGCTATTTAAAAAATAAGCTAATGATCCTCTGTGTCTAAATTATAGGCCTTCTCATGATGTAGTAGTCTATTCTGAATTATTTAATTTATTTCTGAACAGACACCAGTAATTATATAACTTTGGCAAATGCATTTCAATGTATCAGGGTTGCTGCAGTTCCTCCAGAACCCTTCAAACAGCTATGACTCTATAAGGAAATAAATGATGAAGTGCACCTCTGGAGAGATGAGAGTTGCCGGCTCATGTCTATCAGAGCAGAGGGAGAGAGATCATAGAAAGTGAATCTCATTCTGTTCTGTCGGGATCCAGCTCAAATTAAGCACTGCATATACCATGTAGAACAAATGTGTCTCTGATAAGGAATCACATCTGCTCTCTTCATTGGATTTCTATCTGGAACATTCCTCATTTGTTGCTTCTGATAGAAACATGGCCCAGGAGGTAGCGTTTCTTCTAATAGAAACATGGCCCAGGTGGTAGCGTTTCTTCTGATAGAAACATGGCCCAGGAGGTAGTGTTTCTTCTAATAGAAACATGGCCCAGGTGGTAGCGTTTCTTCTAATAGAAATTATGGCCCAGGAGGTAGCGTTGCTTCTGATAGAAACATGGCCCAGGAGGTAGCGTTGGTTCTGATAGAAACATGGCCCAGGTGGTAGCTTTGCTTCTGATAGAAACATGGCCCAGGTGGTAGCGTTGCTTCTGATAGAAACATGGCCCAGGAGGTAGCGTTGCTTCTGATAGGAACATGGCCCAGGTGGTAGCGTTGCTTCTGATAGAAACATGGCCCAGGTGGTAGCGTTGCTTCTGATAGAAACATGGCCCAGGTGGTAGCGTTGCTTCTGATAGGAACATGGCCCAGGTGGTAGCGTTTCTTCTGATAGAAACATACCCAGAACATGGTTACCATATACTGTATATTTACAGTAGCATGTCTGTACTTTCTCACATTTGCCATTTAAACAATGATGATGCCAGTTATAACAAATCAATACACAACACGTTTTAATGTGGAAAAAATACTAATTGCAACAGAAGCACTTGGGACCAGTAACAGAGTAATATAACGAGTTACTGTCTTCAAATATAGTAATATTATTACATTTACCTTTTCAAGTAAGCTGTATATTACTTTCAGAAGCATATCTCTACCGGTGTGTTTAAAGCTTTGTCTCATGCTAATGGAATTCATGCAGTAGGTTAACTCGCTTCCAATAGGCTATTGTAAAGTTGAAAATCAAAGAAAGATGGCCTCCTTGTTGTTACCCCGCTTAACCTTTCCAAGTGGAAATGCTCCCATTATTTTGAGTTCATTGAGGAGAAAGAGAACAACATTTTAGTCAAATGCAAACACCCCATCAAACCTGAAAAAGCATCTGGAGGTCGTGCACAAAGCCAAAGTTCCAGAAATGCATGAAAGAGGAGAAATCTTTAGACATTATGGTAATAAAGATGGATAAATAATATTTCCATGTTCTGTGTATGTTTGGTGGGATATTGATGGAATATTTTCCTAACCCACAGAAAACTGGACACATGAATGTTCTTGCAGCGTTCTCATTTAACATGTCTAGAACATTCCTATCTTATGTCCTTAGAAACATGGCAACTACGTTCTATGTATGTTTGGTGGGACATTGATGGAATATTCTCCTAAACCACAGAAAACTGGACACATGAAATGTGTCTAGAACATTCATTCCTTAAGTTCTGAGAACATGCTAACCACGTTCTGGGTAAGTTCTATTTGACATTAAGGGAATGGTCTCTTGGAAACATTCCTTGCATATCGCTGGAACATTCCTATGACCTAATGAGACTCTTAAGGGAACATTCTCTAAAGTTGTGGGAACGTTTGTTGTTAGCTGGGTATCAACTATTCTAAGAGACCAGTCTTGATTTGAAATATGAATCATATTTGGGATTAGTTGAGAAAGATCGATAAACCACAGTTTGTCTACATCTGGTCTCATACTTACACATACAATTCTGAATGAGTCTCCAGCTCTCTAGGAATATGAAGGTCTGTCTCACACACACAGCCGTGCACCCACACACACTTATAAACATGCATGATTTCTGAAAGTCCATTAGTAGCCTATAGATGACAAATGTTGCCGGGTCAATTAGTCTACTCACCGTAAGTAAAAGGCAGAGCGTGAGGAGCAGGCGACCGACCCGTGACCGCTCCATGGTAGCAGGCAGCACAAAGCTGGTAGTAGGCTACTCCGATGTGCACCGTGGGGGTCTTGTCTCACCCAGCGGAACTCATGTGGTCACTCTTACGGCGTAGCACGAGGGCAGAGCCCAGGGAATATTTCAACCTGAAAAACTCACATCCATAATGTTTATAAATCTGTTGGTGTTGGCGAAGAAAATAACAACAGTTTGTAAATGCAAAAATAAAACATCCAAACAGCTGTTGGTAGGCTACAGGTATGGAGAGAAAGAAGGAAAAAGAGAAAAACAGGGAGACTAAGAAAAATAAAGAGATGACTGGAAAGGTGGAGAGGCAGTTGGGGCCAAAGAAGCTGTGAGGGCGGTTTGTAACAACAGATCTCTCCTCCCTATGAACTTATGGCACTGGGTGCGGCTCCCATCACCTCTGTCCATCAGCCTCGATCCACACCTTTCTGCTAAATTAAATACAATTAGAGTTGGATAAATGTAGATAAACTAAGATTTTTTTCACCAGGATTTACACAGGATTTACTACCTTCTACATCAAAATCTTCAATCCAAATTCAAATTACATTCCTAAAACCTTGATTTTGGACTAATTTCCTGAATGGATTACTACCAAGGATTATCAAGAAAAAACTTTAACAAACCAAAACCTGCAGAAGAAACACAGCGGAACCAGGAAATACCATCAACACAAGACTGAGTGAGTAATATTCAGTAATCTCTAGGTCATTTTCTTATATAAAGCTAAGTAAATAGGCTACTAAGCTACCAAGCTGCTAGGACAGAACTGACCTGGCTGCAACTTCAATTAGCACTGAAGTGTGAAGTGAGATGTGTGAAAACTCTGGCAGGAGAGTTTCACAGCCTCCCCCACCCAAATGCAGAGGCCTTCTAAGTCCATGGCATATCCCTGTGCAGATGTCATCACAGTACAGTACACCTTCGATATAAAAAATATCAGTGTACAGAATATGTACAAAAACAAGCTCCTCAAGGACAATCCAGAGACCCTATTTGCTGACTGCTACAAAGAGGGGTACGTAAGCAACTTAATTTTCCACACAGACCATCCCCTGGCATGGTACAGTGCTATAAGAGCACACTACCCCTATGTCAAGAGAGAGGGTATTGTCCCAGGGTGGAAACTCAATACTAGACATTGAGGAAATTGAAACAACCTCTACTGAGGTGAGAGAACTTAAAGAGGAGAGAGAGAAACACATGGCACAGCTAACAGCAGTGAAGGAGGAAGGAGAGAAACACATGGCACAGCTAACAGCAGTGAAGGAGGAAGGAGAGAAACACATGGCACAGCTAACAGCAGTGAAGGAGGAAGGAGAGAAACACATGGTACAGCTAACAGCAGTGAAGGAGGAAGGAGAAAAACACATGGCACAGCTAACAGCAGTGAAGGAGGAAGGAGAGAAACACATGGTACAGCTAACAGCAGTGAAGGAGGAAGGAGAAAAACACATGGCACAGCTAACAGCAGTGAAGGAGGAGAGACAGAAACACATGGCACAGCTAACAGCATGCTAATTTAACATAGAGCAGACCTAACCCACTCTATTAAAATAGTCAAAACAGGAACATTTTACATCTGGCTAGAAATTAACAAGAAAATGATCTCAACAGAAAAACGTGTCCTCGTGTTCTACCTACTGTATATTCCTCAAATAGAATTCCCATACTGAAACGATGACAGCTTCTCCATCCTACTGTATATTACTACAATAGAATCCCCATACTGAAACGATGACAGCTTCTCCATCCTACTGTATATTACTCCAATAGAATCCCCATACTGAAACGATGACAGCTTCTCCATCCTACTGTATATTACTCCAATAGAATCCCCATACTGAAACGATGACAGCTTCTCCATCCTACTGTATATTACTCCAATAGAATCCCCATACTGAAACGATGACAGCTTCTCCATCCTACTGTATATTCCTCCAATAGAATCCCCATACTGAAACGATGACAGCTTCTCCATCCTACTGTATATTACTACAATAGAATCCCCATACTGAAACGATGACAGCTTCTCCATCCTACTGTATATTACTACAATAGAATCCCCATACTGAAACGATGACAGCTTCTCCATCCTACTGTATATTCCTCCAATAGAATCCCCATACTGAAACGATGACAGCTTCTCCATCCTACTGTATATTACTACAATAGAATCCCCATACTGAAACGATGACAGCTTCTCCATCCTACTGTATATTACTCCAATAGAATCCCCATACTGAAACGATGACAGCTTCTCCATCCTACTGTATATTCCTCCAATAGAATCCCCATACTGAAACGATGACAGCTTCTCCATCCTACTGTATATTACTCCTCATACTGAAATGAGGACATGTCACAACTTCTGCCGAAGTCGGTTCCTCTCCTTGTTCGGGCGGTGTTCGGCGGTCGATGTCACCGATCTTCTAGCCATCGCCGATTCATTTTCCATTTGTTTTGTCTTGTTTTCATTTCCCTCATTACCTGTTGTGTATTTAACCCTCTGTTCCCCCCATGTCTTTGTGTGATATTGTTTGTTGTAAGTGCTTGTGCACATGTTGACTGGTGCGCGTCAGGTTTTGTACCCAAGTTGTTATTTTCTTGATGCCGTTGGTTTTGGAATTAAATTGCTCCGGCTATTAGCTAGTTCTGCTCTCCTGCGTCTGACTTCCCTGCCACCAGTTACGCACCCCGTACAGGACAGCTTCTCCATTCTACTGTATATCCCTCCAATAGTATCCCCATACCTTAACGAGGACAGCTTCTTCATTCTAGAGGGGGAGATCAACCATTTCCAGGTCCAGGGACTTGTACTAGTTTGTGGCGACCTAAATGCCAGAACTGGATAAGAACCTGACACTCTCAGCTCACAGGGGGACAAACACCTACCTGGCGGTGACAGTATTCCCTCCCAAATATGCCCCCCTAGACACAGCTATGACAAAACAACCAACAAAAACAGGTCACAACTCCGGCAGCTCTGTCACATGCTGAGTCTGTACATAGTCAATGGTAGGCTTTGAGGAGACTCCTATGGTAGGTACACCTACAACTCATTCCTTGGCAGTAGTAGTGTAGATTACTTTATCACTGACATCAACCCAGAGTCTCCCAGAGCATTCACAGTCAGCCCACTAACACCCCTGTCAGATCACAGCAAATTCCCAATCTACTTGAACAGAGCAATACTCATGAGACATCAAAGCCAAAGGAACTGCACAGTATTAAGAAATACTATAGATGGAAGGAAAGTAGTGTAGAAACCTACCAAAAAACAATTAGGCAACAACAAATTCAAGCCTTTTTAGACAACTTCCTGGACAAAACGTTTCACTGTAATAGTGAAGGTGTAAACTTGATAGTAGAAATGCTAAACAGTATATTTGACCTTTCAGCTTCCCTATCAAATCTAAAAATGGCAAACAAACAACCTAAGAAAATGAAAAACAACAACAAATGGTTGTTTGTTGTTGTTCAATCAGCCTGACTAACCGGTGTCTGTATGTAGCCTCACTACTTTTATAGCCTCACTACTGTATATAGCCTCGCTACTGTTATTTTCACTGTCTTTTTTACTGTTGTTTTTATTTCTTTACTTACATATTGTTCACCTAATACCTTTTTTGCACTATTGGTTAGAGCCTGTAAGTAAGCATTTCACTGTAAGGTCTACACCTGTTGTATTCGGCACACGTGACAAATAAACTTTGATTTGATTTGAAACGGTTTGATGAATAATGCAAAAACCTAAGAAAGAAATTGAGAACAAAGAGACCCAGGAAAGAAAGTCCCAGAAAACATGAGTCTACGCCTTCACTATGGTGAAACACTAAAACAATACAGAAATACACAACAGAAAAAGAAGGAACAGCACTTCTGGGAAAATTGGAACACACTTAACAAACAACAACACTAAGTTATTTATGAAAAATGGAGATGCATGGATAAACCACTTCTCCAATCTTTTGGCTCTATAACAAAGAACAAAGAACAAACAGCAAAAACACATACATGACCAATTACAAATCTTAGAATCAGCTATTAAAGACTAGCAGAACCCACTGGACTCTCCAATTACATTGAATGAACTACAGGACAAAATATAAACCCTCTGACCCAAAAAGGCCTGTGGTGTTGATGGTATACTCAATGAAATGATAAAATATACATACCACAATTTTAAATTGGCTATACTTAAACTCTTTAACATCATCCCCAATATCTGGCATCTTCCCCAATATTTGAAACCAAGGACTGATCACCACAATTCACCTAAGTGGAGACAAATTTGACCCCAATAACTACCGTGGGTTATGCGTCAACAGCAACCATGGGAAAATCATCTGCATATCATTAACAGCAGACTTGTACATTTCCTCAGTGAAAACAATGTACTGAGCAAACGTCAAACTGGCTTTTTACCAAATTACCGTACGACAGACCACATATTCACCCTGCACATCTTAATTGACAAACAAACAAACCAAAACAAAGGCAAAGTCTTCTCATGCTTTGTTGATTTCAAAAAGCTTTTGACTCAATTTGGCATGAGGGTCTGCCATACAAATTGATGGAAAGAGCCGTTGTCGGAAAAACATACAACATTATAAAATACATGTACACAAACAACAAGTGTGTGGTTAAAATTGGCAAAAAACACACACATTTCTTTCCACCGGGCCTTAGGGTGAGACAGCGATGCAGCTTAAGCCCCACCCTCTTCAACATGTATATCAAATTGGCAAAGGCACTAGAACAGTCTGCAGCACCCGGCCTCACCCTACTAGAATCTGAAGTCAAATGTCTACTGTTTGCTGATGATCTGGTGCTTCTGTCCCCAACCAAGGAGGGCCTACAGCAGCACCTAGATCTTCTGCACAGATTCTGTCAGACCTGGGCCCTGACAGTAGATCTCAGTAAGACAAAAATAATGGTTCCAAAAAAGGTCCAGTCGCCAGGACAACGAATACAAATTCCAAATAGACACCGTGGCACTTGAGCAAACAAAAAACTACACATACCTCGGCCTAAACATCAGCGCCACAGGTAACTTCCACAAAGCTGTGAACGATCTGAGAGACAAGAAGAGTGTTCTATGTCATCAAAAGGAACATCAAATTTGACATCGCAATTATGATCTGGCTAAAAATACTTGAATCAGTTATAGAACCCATTACCCTTTATGGTTGTGAGATCTGGGGTCCACTCACCAACCAATAATTCACAAAATGGGACAAACACCAAATTGAGACTGCATGCAGAATTCTGCGAAAATATCCTCTGTGTACAACATAAAAAAACAAATAATGCATGCAGAGCAGAATTCGGCCGATACTCACACATATTTTCAATCCAGAGAGGAGCCGCTAAATACTACAACCACCTAAAAGGGAGCGATTCCCAAACCTTTCATAACAAAGCCACCGCCTACAGAGAGATGAATTAACCTAGAGAAGAGTCCCACAAGCAAGCTGGTCCTGGGGCTCTGTACACAAACAGACCCCACAGAGCCCCAGGACAGCAACCCAACCAAATCATGAGAAAACAAAAAGAGACTTACTTGACACATTGGAAAGAATTGACCAAAAACAGAACAAACTGGAATGCAATTTGGCCCTCAACTGAGAGTACACAGTGGCAGATTACTTGACTACTGTCGCAGACCAAAAATTAAGGAAAGCTTTGACCATGTACAGACTCAGTGAGCATAGCCTTGCTATTCAGAGGCCGCCATAGGCAGACCATACTCTCAAGAGAAGACAGGCTATGTGCACACTGCCCACAAAATGAGGTGGAAACTGAGCTGCACTTCCTAACCTCCTGCCAAATGTATGATTCCATATTAGAGACACATATTTCCCTCAGATTACACAGACCTACAAAGAATTTAAAAACAAATCCAATTTTGATAAACTCCCATATCTGTTGGGTGAAATACCACAGTGTTCCATCAGAGCAGCAATTTTTGTGACATTTACATTACATTTAAGTCATTTAGCAGACGCTCTTATCCACCTGTTGCTACAAGAAAAGGGCAACCAGTGAAGAACAAACACCATTGTAAATACAACCCAT
This sequence comes from Salvelinus alpinus, assembly GCF_045679555.1. NCBI lineage: Eukaryota > Metazoa > Chordata > Actinopteri > Salmoniformes > Salmonidae > Salvelinus > Salvelinus alpinus. Next base: position 17,624,139 of record NC_092095.1, read on the forward strand.
ATTTATGTTTCTTTATTTTCCCTTTTGTACTTTAACAATTTGCACATCATTATAACACTGTACATAGCCATAATATGATGTTTGAAATGTGTCTATTCTTCTGAAACTCGTGAGTTTAATGTTTACTGTACATTTTTTGTTGATTATTTCACTTTTGTTTATTATCTATTTAAATTGCTTTTGCAATGTAAACATATGTTTCCCATGCTAATAAAGCCCTTTGAAATGAATTGAAAATTGAGAGAGAACAAGAGAGACAGAGTGAGTGAGTGAGTGAGTGAGTGAGTGAGTGAGTGTGTGAGTGAGTGAGTGAGTGAGTGAGTGAGTGAGTGAGTGAGTGAGTGAGTGAGTGAGTGAGTGAGTGAGTGAGTGAGTGAGTGAGTGAGTGAGTGAGTGAGAGAGAGAGAGAGAGAGAGAGACCGAGAGACCGAGAGACCGAGAGACCGAGAGAGAGAGAGTCAGATCTGAGTACTCTAAAAGTAATTTAGTTTGTTAGGACTAGTACTAAGAGGTATGAGTTGAGTGTCAGAGTGAAGGACATGTAGCCTAGGCCGATACTACCTGGGCGGTCATTTCTCCCTCTACCCCCTTCAGCTCACAGCACCATCACAGTGAACTCTAGTGGCCGTCACCTGAACTACACTCTACATGCTTGTAGCCTTAGGAACCAGATATGTCCCAGCACAGGTACTCTGATGAATTCCTGTAAGGAGAAGAGAGGAGAGAGAAGGAGGAGAGGATAGAAGAGAGGGAGAGAAAGATAGAAGAGGGGGTGAAGAGAAGAACAAAGAAAGGGAGAGGGGAAGAGAGTAGATTGAGAGGAGAGAACAGGATAGAGTGAAAATAGGAGAAGGAGAGGGGAGAGGGGAAAAGGAAGAGAGCTGGACATTCCAGTGATAAACCCATCTCAGCTGTGCTCTGTCAACCTCACATATCATTCAGTCATTTTCGAGTTTAATGTGATGATGAAGAATGATTTTATACCATAACAACATTCGTATGACTTTGAGAAAGAGAGATTGAGAGAGAGAGAGACACAGGGAGAGAGAGAGAGAAAAAAAGAGTAAGAGAAAGAGAGAGAGATTGAGAATAAGGCTGGGGTTAGGGTTAAGGGAAATTATTCAGTCTTAGGCAAGGTTACTCATTACACAACCACTTTTGTCACATAAAGTCCCTGGAGGGTTTAATGACCTGAGAGGGTAAAAAAAAGGAGTCATGGTATTGCCTATGAAGGGAGAGTGGATAAAAGGAGACAGAGAAAGAGAGAGAGAGAAAGGAAGAGAAAGACAAGATGGAGAGTGTTTTGACTTGACTTTAACATTAATCAGCAGAATGCTATTTATCTAATTAACTAACTGTTTTTAAAAGTTACCTGATAGGATCTGGGGGCACCACGAGAGCGGTTCATTAAAGAGATACCATCTCTTGAATTAATTTCTTTGGGACAGGGGGGTAGTATTGAGTAGCTTGGATAAAAAGGTGCCCAGAGTAAACTACCTGCTACTCAGTCCTAAAAGCTAGAATATGCATATAATTAGTATATTTGGATAGACAACACTCTGAAGTTTCTAAAACTGTTTGAATGATGTCTATGAGTATAACAGAACTCATATGGCAGGCAAAAACCTGAGAAAAAATCCAACCAGGAAGTGGGAAATCTGAGGTTTGTAGTTTTTCAACTCTTTGCCTATCCAAGATACAGTGGAAATGGGGTCATATAGCACTTCCTAAGGCTTCCACTAGATGTCAACAGTCTTTAGAACCTTGTTGATGCTTCTACTGTGAAGGAGGGGGGAATGGGAGCTGAATGAGTCAGAGGTCTGGCAGAGTGTCATGAGCGTTCACGTGAGAGTTAGCTTGCGTTCCATTGCATTTCTACAGACAAAGGAATTCTCCGGTTGAAACATTATTGAAGATTTATGATAAAAACATCCTAAAGATTGATTCTATACATCGTTTGACATGTTTCTACTGACTGTAACGGAACTTTTTGACTTTTTGTTTGCTCGCTCCTCATGAATTTGGATTTGTGACCTAAACGCGCGAACAAAAAGGAGGTATTTGGACATAAATGATGGACTTTATCGAAGAAAACAAACATTTATTGTGGAACTGGGATTCCTGGGAGTGCATTCTGATGAAGATCATCAAAGGTTTATAAGCCAGCAGCATACCACCCTGCATACTGCTGCTGGCTTGCTTCTGAAGCTAAGCAGGGTTGGTCCTGGTCAGGCCCTGGATGGGAGACCAGATGCTGCTGAAGTGGTGTTGGAGGGCCAGTAGGAGGCACTCTTTCCTCTGGTCTAAACAAAGATCCCAATGCCCCAGGGCAGTGATTGGGGACACTGCTCTGTGTAGGGTGCTGTCTTTCGGATGGGACGTTAAACGGGTGTCCTGACTCTCTGAGGTCATTAAAGATCCCATGGCACTTATCGTAAGAGTAGGGGTGTTAACCCCAGTGTCCTGGCTAAATTCCCAATCTGGCCCTCAACCATCACGGTCACCTAATAATCCCCAGTTTACAATTGGCTCATTCATCCCCCTCCTCTCCCCTGTAACTATTCCCCAGGTTGTTGCTGCAAATGAGAATGTGTTCTCAGTCAACTTACCTGGTAAAATAATGGATAAATAAAAATAAAAAGGTAAGTGAATATTTATAATGCTATTTCTGACTTCTGTTGACTCCACAACATGGCAGGTACCTGTATGGCTTGTTTTTGTGTCTGAGTGCCGTACTCAGATTATTGCATGGTGTGCTTTTTCCGTAAAGTTTTTTGAAATCTGACACAGCGGTTGCATTAAGGAGAAGTGGATCTATAATTACATGTATAACACTTGTATTTTCATCAACATTTATGATGAGTATTTCTGTAAATTGATGTGGCTCTCTGCAAAATCACCGGATGTTTTGGAAGCATAACATTACTGACCATAACGCGCCAATGTAAACTGTGTTTTAATGTAAACTGTTCTGTGAGTGCCATCTGATGAAGATCATCAAAGGATAGTGATTAATTTAATCGCTATTTCTGACTTTTGTGAGGGCTCTCCTTGGCTGGAAAATGGCTTTATGGTTTTCTGTGACTAGGTGCTGACCTAACATAATCGTTTGGCGTGCTTTCGCCGTTAAACCTTTTTGAAATCGGACACTGTGGCTGGATTTACAACAAGTTTATCTTTAAAATGGTGGAAAATACTTGTATGTTTGAGGAATTTTAATTATTGGGATTTCTGTTGTTTTGAATTTGGCACCCTGCAATTTCACTGGCTGTTGTCGAGGTGGGACACTACCGTCCCACATATCCCAGGTTAACAAAAACACTTACATCATTTTTCATATTACATGCACAACCCATAGTATGGAAACTTCATCTACGTAGGTGGGTATACTTTCCAAGTTACGGTATTTCCGTTATAACATTTTTAATGGCATCACAAAATAACAAACAAAATGACATTAGTGTTCTATAGATCGCCTCTGACCATTCCCCATGTTCTACGTTAAAAATATTGTTCCAGTATTCGCTTTGAACATGGTAGAGTTTCAGCGGGACAAGGTCTGTTGAGACAAAGCACATTCCTTTGGTGAATTTTGAGAGCACAGGCCTGGATCTTCTCAGTTGATTTACAACAGGACGTGAGTTGTTAACCCCCACTAGTTCTTTCCTTCCCCCTCTGTGGGTGAGAGGGGGTCTGATTGAAGTTATTCATTGCAAACTGATGTGACCTATTTCAATTATCATAGACAGTCATGACAAGAGTGATAGTCTCAGAGCTTTGGAAGTGCCTGTCCAATGACAATCACATTTTCAAACTCATATTCTACCAACTCTTTCCCAAATTATTGCCTGAATTGGACCATTTTCCTGTCCTGCTCAGCATTCAAAATGTAACAAGTACTTTTAGGTGTCAGGGAAAATGTATGGAGTAAAAAGTATATCATTTTCTTTAGTAATGCAGTTAAGTAAAAGTAAAAGTTGTTAAAAAAATAAATAGTAAAGTACAGATACCCCAAAAAACGACTTAAGTAGTACTTTAAAGTATTTTTACTGAAGTACTTTACACCACTGGTCCTTTACTTGAAGTTGTAGCCAAAGCATAAATTAGACAAACCACTTGGTTGGGAGATATTGTAAAGATGTTTCCTAATTTATGATGTCCCATGAGATTTTCTGTTTTCACAGTTCCAGGTGAAAGCTATGAGCCTTTATTGATGTCACTTGTTAAATCCACCTCAATCAGTGCCTTTGAACAGGGTATGGTAGTAGGTGACAGGCGCACCGGTTTGAGTGTGTCAAGAACTACAACGCTGCTGGGTTTTTCACGCTCAACAGTTTCCCGTGTGTATCAAGAATGGTCCACTATCCAAAGGTTATCCAGTCAACTTGACACAACAGTGGGAAGCATTGGGGTCAACATGGGCCAGCATCCCTGTGAAACATTTTCGACACCTTTTAGAGTCCATGCCCTGACAAATTGAGAATGTTCTGAGGGCAAAAGGGGGTGTGCAACTCAATATTAGGAAGATGTTCATAATGTTTTGTGGACTGTGTATGCAATTGTATACAAATGTAAGCAAGGTTTGAAATTATTAGGTTTTAGTCCAATATCTATTTGGGCTTCTTGTGGTAAATTTGCAGTCTACAAGTTATATGTAATTATGCTCCGGCCCCTTGACTAACCACTCAATAAGAAACCCTGCCCTACTACTTCAGGTAAGGATTGGTAAAGGGAACTGATCCTAGAACTTGTGCAACTCCTTTCTCTTTCCACTGAGCACCACTCAAAGTATTTGAAGCAATAACAGCACACCAGACACGGCTTAACCAATCAAAGCACTTTATTGCACTGTATAGTGTGATGTTGAGCCAATGGCAGGCTCTTATAAAAGTGTCATTTTTATATTTTCATCATGTGTACAAAACAATCACACACACCTGTACCATACAAAATCAACACTATTTACACACAATACACGCACGCACGCGCACACGCACACACCCAAAATGCAGTCTCTCTCACCTCTCTCACCTCTCTAGTTTCCGTACCAGGCTTAACCCTACCTACAAGACTCCTCTCTCTCTAACACACAGTCAGGGGGCTCCCGAGAGGCGCAGCGGTCTAAGGCACTGCATCTCAGTGCTAGAGTAGTCACTACAGACCCTGGTTCAATTCCAGGCTGTATCACAACCGGCCGTGATTGGGAGTCCCATAGGGCGGCGCACAATTGACCCAGCATCGTCCGCGTTAGAGTTTGGCCGGGGTAGGCCGTCAATGTAAATAAGAATTTGTTCTTAACTGACATGCCTAGTTAAATAAAGGTTAAATAAAACATTTAAAAATAGTACCATCACCATTCTCTAGTACAGAATAACAAGCAAATAAATACGTCATGATATGTGTGTTTTTCATACATGGCATTATATTATAGCTCTGAGACAAAAGTAGCTGAAAACATGAATTAAAATGAGATGTGTTGTGATTATGATGATAAAACAAACTCAGGAGTCTGAATGTAAACAAATAGGTGCATTAGGTGCACCCCTACCTACACGTACGAATTGCCTCGACTGGCCCGCACATTGACTCGGTGCCGGTACCCCCTGTATATAGCCTTGTTATTGTTATGTCATTTTATTGTGTTACTTTTGATTTTATTTTTTACTTTCATTTATATTGTCATTTTTTTCTTAACTCTACTTCTTGAACTGCATTGTTGGTTAAGGGCTTGTAAGTAAGCATTTCATGGTAAGATCTACACCTTTTGTATTCAGCGCATGTAACAAATAAAATGTGATTTGATTTGATTAAAATTAGCAGGTTGGCATTTACTGTCATGAGTCTTGCCCTAGAGGCAGCTCTGCAGAGTGGTCACTAGCTGGAATAAAATCAGATTTTAAACCTTAACTCTAATCTTAACCACACTGCTAACCCTAATGCCTAACCCTCAACTTAAATTAAGCCCAAAAAAGCACATTTTTGATTTCATGAATTTTTACATTATAGACAATTTTGACTTCGCAGCTGGCCCATCTAGCAAAAACCACTCAGTTCTGCCTCTAGGACAATACTCATGGCAATAAACAGTAACATGAAATTATGTTTTTCACAGAAAAGTTGATAACATAGACTGATAACATAGACGATGCCATAAGTGATCATTTTATGACTGATAAATACATTTCTTCTAAACTCTTTTGTTTTCTCTTTGTTAGAACACTTTACTGTGGATGTTAGAACACTTTACTGTGGATGCGTCCCAAACGGGGGCTTCTTTTGTATATAGTGTCCTATTTATGATCATGGTCCCAACAGTGCACTTTAAAGGGAATAGGCTAACATTTCAAATGTATCTTGTGTTTCTGGTCCAGAGCTGGGCTTAACAACTCCTATTTTCCTCTGCTACTTACTGGGCTCTCTTAGCAGAATCACATATTACCATAATAAAATGCTTACAATGGTCAAACAATGTTGGATAGAAACAATTGTGTACTTCTAACAGGTTAACTTGGCATTTAGGAGTTAATTGGCTTTAGGAAACAAATCGTTAAGGATGTATGTGATTCTTATAAGAGGAGTGCACTGTATCACATTCATTCACGCGCACGCACGCACGCACGCACACGCACACACACACACACACCGCAGGTGGAGAAAGCTGTATAACAGGCCCTCAGTGTGTTTCAGTTCTCGCCGTATAGATAATTTTGTTTATGTACAATATTTATATTTATACACTAATCTGAACCCCCTGTCTTTTTCTGACAATATACTTTAATAACTTAATTTTTCATGTCTATTTCATTAAGATAACAGAAATGTTCAGAGATATTTTCTCTCTCTCCTAACAACCAGTGGTGTAGTCAGTACACAGTGTTCCTCTAAGGCTTTGTACAGCGACTTCCTGTCTAGGTGTCAGGTTTAACCGGGGGTGCAGAAACAGCCATACCTCCACCACAGCACAACTAAAGGATCAGACAACTGGCACCACACCATATGACCATGTGCAGATTCAAAAATACAGTACGTCTTGATTTGAAATTAACAACACCAGCGATATACACGCACGTACGCATACACACACATGCTAACACACACATCCCCCTCTCTTACATCCACCCACACCCCCACCCCCCCGGATGGGGCGGCTGGGTTACATGTTATAAGCCACGTAGATGGGGTCTAGCTGGTCCTGTAGGAAGCCGTCCCGGAGGTGCATGCGCTGCTTCTCCCCGCGAGAGTTGATGGGGATCACCCCGATGTCCGTTACCACGACGACCCCAACGATGAGGTAATGCTCTTCCAGCACCGCCTTGGTCACCATGGGAACCAGGTCCAGGGCTTCCTGCTCCGAGCCTTCTAGTTCCACCACAACTACCAGCAGGTTAGTCCAGGGAAACACCGCACTGTTGCACAACACACACACACGCACACACACACCCACACACACACAGATGAGTCATTTGGAACTATAGTGGTTCTACCTATATAAAGAAGAGAAATAGGAACAGCTTTTGTGTTGTTTCAGATGTTTAGTGACGTACCATTCCATGATGCTCTGGTGCGTCCTGATGACGGAGGTCTCGATGTCTATAGGATGATACCTCATCCCCCTCAGCTCCATGGCCTCCTCCAACGCGCCCACCACATACAGCGCATCATGTCTCTCTGGGGACGGAACACAGAGAAAGATGTGTGTGTATGTCTGTGCGCGAATAATGTGTGTCTGTATATGTTTTTGTGTGTGAGTTTGTGTGTGAGTTTGTGTGTGTGTATACCTCCGCTGGCATCAGTGAGTTCAGTACGTCGTAAGAAGCCCAGGTATCCGGTGCGAGCCCAGACGGTGGATGTGTCTCCGAAGCTGAGTCTGGAGGTGAAGTGATCAGACTGAAGGACCTCCTCTCCATAACCACTGTAATATCCACTGCCATTATGGGCACTGTGCACCCAGATCTAGAGAGGGGAGGGGCAGAGAGAGAGATTGAAATTATATTTAAATGATCTCTCTCTCTCTCTAGCATCTTTACTGGGGCAACATAAAATCCTGAAACAAGTTTATTAAATCAATCAGTTTGTGTGTCTGTATGCTGACCTCTCCTAGGTGGGAGTCTCCCAGGGGTCCCTTAGTCTCTGGGTTGGCGATGATGATGCGGACACCAGGTAGGATCTGAAACAGTAACCATAATTACATTACAATGCTTTCTTCTCCATGTAAAGCATATATGAGATATTCTGGTCTATCTGTAGAGAGCTGCAGCCGAACAACACAGTCGGGAACTCTAGAAGCTGAGTCTTACTGAACCACACAGGCATGAGCTCTAGAAACTGAGTCTTACTGAACCACACAGTTAGGAGCTCTAGAAGCTGAGTCTTACTGAACCACACAATCAGGAGCTCTAGAAGCTGAGTCTTACTGAACCACACAGTCAGGAGCTCTAGAAGCTGAGTCTTACTGAACCACACAGTCGAGAGCTCTATAAGCTGAGTCTTACTGAACCACACAGTCAGGAGCTCTAAAAGCTGAGTCTTACTGAACCACACAGTCAAGATATCTAGAAGCTGAGTCTTACTGAATCACACAGGCATGAGCTCTAGAAGCTGAGTCTTACTGAACCACACAGTTAGGAGCTCTAGAAGCTGAGTCTTACTGAACCACACAGTTAGGAGCTCTAGAAGCTGAGTCTTACTGAACCACACAGTCAGGAGCTCTAGAAGCTGAGTCTTACTGAACCACACAGTCAGGAGCTCTAGAAGCTGAGTCTTACTCAGTCTTAGTACACTCATGAAACTTTCTGACCCTAAATGTTCAAACATAACACAGGACCCACCTTTCCTGACTCCATGAGAGGGAGACTGTGAGGAGAACCTCTCTCCACCAACCGAACCCTGAGAGACAAACAAACTGTTATTCAAGTTAATTGGTTAATCTGATTGGTTGTTGCTGTGACTGACAGGCAGAAATACCTATCATGTCGCAGAGCTCTCATGTCCACGTAAACTGTAGTAGGGTCTGGTCCGGAGGTGCCCTGTAACCAATCACAGGACAGGGTGACCATGTTATCGCACACGCACACGCACGCACACACTCACACCCACTCAAAAACACATACACACAACAAACACATACAACAAACACACACACACAGCCTTACCTGCAGACAGATAGCCAGGTTGACCCTACAGCCGAATGCTGTGCTGACAGATCGGGGGTGCAGGCCCAGGTCTTTAAACAGCTTGGAGAAGGAGTGTGTTAGAGACATCCTGGGTCTCTCCTCTGCTACCACAACACACGCCCTCACACGGGACAGGTCCAGGCCCCGCGCCTGGAGAGGAAGAGGAGGAGAGAGGGGGAAGAGAAGAGAGGGAGGAAGAGAGGGGGAAGAAGAGAGGGAGGAAAGAGGGGAAGAGAGGGGGAAGAAGAGATGGAGGAGAGAGGGGGAAGAGAAGAGAGGGGAAGGAGAGGGGGAAGAGAAGCGAGGGGGGAAGAGAAGAGCGATGAGAGAGGGGGAAGAGAAGAGGGAGGAGAAAGGGGGAAGAGAACAGAGGGAGGAGAGAGGGGTGAAGAGAAGAGGGGGAGAGGAGGAGAGAGGGGGAAGAGAAGAGAGGGGAAAGAGGAGAGGGGGGAAAGAGGAGAGGGAAAGAGAGTGTATTACATATAAATACACAACATTTCAATCATTACCTCCCTCTCATCTATCATCCTACCTCCTCCCTCTCATCCGCCCTCTCATCCTCCCTCTCATCCTCCCTCTCATCTATCATCCTACCTCCTCCCTCTCACCCTCCCTCTCATCTGCCCTCTCATCTATCATCCTACCTCCTCCCTCTCATCCTCCCTCTCATCCTCCCTCTCATCCTCCCTCTCATCCTCCCTCTCATCTATCATCCTACCTCCTCCCTCTCATCCTCCCTCTCACCCTCCCATCTATCATCCTACCTCCTCCCTCTCATCCTCCCTCTCATCATACCTCTCATCTTCCCTCTCATCCTCCCTCCCTCTCACCCACCTTCACCCCACCTGCTGATGACTATATAAAGCTGCGGTTTGTTCCTTGATCTGTTCCTTTTGTGTGTCTCAGTCAGCTCCCAGTTTCCATGGCGATTTCCATGGCGAAAGTTAATCTCTTAAAATAAACCCTGTCTGTCCATCAGCAACCAATTAGACAACACCTCAGGCCACAAACACACCGTTTACTGAGTCAATTCAAAGACATTACAAAGAGCACTTTTAGTTCTCCCTGCATTTGAATTGTGTGTGTTTGTGGATGTGTGTAAGAGTTCTCATTCTCAGCCCGAACCCGATGGGGCCCGATGGCCGGGCCTCAAATTATCTGAATTGATTCGTGCCGGGCGGGTTTCAAGCTTGCCGTGTTACGAAATGAAAACTGTCTGTCTGCGCACCTATTGCTACTGCTCTCTGTCTCAGTAGCAGACACAAGCAGCGCCAAGACTGCAATATTGGCTGGGCCAGAGAAATTAGTGGCCATGATTAAACGTATTTTTCTGATCATTGAAATGTTTCAAATTGCAATACGAATAGACTAGAGTGCGTTCTGGAGAATGATGATCCACAAGACCCGACAACCAGCACATCTCAGAATGGCATCTGTTAAAGCAGATACATACAAACCCTATATGACTGCGCTGCTAATGTGCATTTGCTGGACCTTTGAAAGTAAACCCATAACTGATCCAAATGTCATTTCGGAATAAAACATGCATTGCATTGATTGGATCACGCACCGATCATTGACCACACACGGCTATTGCTTTCAATTAGTATAACGGTTGAATATGAATTTGGGAGTTTCAGTATAAGCAACAATTTCATACATGCCTTCAATTGCATTTATTCCAATATTGTCATCATTTAGTTGATGATAACTAAGGTCAGTTTTCCTCTCTCTGTTTCCTCACTTTGCTCCCGCCCGCCTCCGCCGCATTGTTCTCATCACCAGTTTAAATTAATATACTGTTTTCTAGAAATCAGGATTTTATTTCACGTTCAGTCTCATTGCATTTCTGTGATGTCAGACTGGTCCTGGGCTCGGGCTTCAACGGGGCTTGGGTAAGACTGGGCTCGAATTTTCAGGCCAGACGAGAACTCTAGCGTGTGTGCGATGGGAACTCTAGCATGTGTGCGATGGGAACTCTAGCGTGTGTGTGATGAGAACTCTGGCGTGTGTGTGATGAGAACTCTACCGTGTGTGTGATGAGAACTCTGGCGTGTGTGTGATGGGAACTCTAGCGTGTGTGCGATGGGAACTCTAGCGTGTGTGTGATGAGAACTCTGGCGTGTGTGTGATGAGAACTCTAGCGTGTGTGTGATGAGAACTCTGGCGTGTGTGTGATAAGAACTCTAGCGTGTGTACGATGGGAACTCTAGCGTGTGTGTGATGAGAACTCTAGCGTGTGTGTGATGAGAACTCTAGCGTGTGTGTACGATGAGAACTCTAGCGTGTGTGTACGATGAGAACTCTAGTGTGTGTGTGGTGAGAACTCTAGCACGTGTGTGATGAGAACTCTAGTGTGTGTGTACCTTCAGTGCATCTGTCTGCAGGCCCAGTCCTTTAGTGCAGAGCTCCATGACGCTGTAGGAACAGAAGGTGTCTCTGACTCGGAGCTGGCTGACAGCGAGCAGCCACAGGGCTGGGTTAGACTCCAACTCTACTGGAGGGATCAGGATCGACTGGTGGCCACTGTACACACTGGAGAGGTAGAGGTTAGAAAGGGAAGTCAGTTGTTGGACATTGAAACTGTTGTTGAATTGGTGTGTGTGTGTGTTCGTGAATGCGTGTCTCTGTGCATGTGCTACGGTGTGTGTGTGTGTACCTGCACAGACACCAGAGGACGAAGCCCAGGCCACAGTAGGGGTCGAGACAGATCGCTACCTCTCTGGAGGGATACAGTTCACACTGCAGCTTCACTGACCGACAGAAGGCTCCCACTGCATTATGGGACACCTACACACACACACACACACACACACACACACACACACACACACACACACACACACACACACACACACACACACACACACACACACACACACACACACACACACACACACACACACACACACACACACACACACACACACACACACACACACACACACACACAAACCATGTTAGCCACCAGAAAAAAGCAGGGGATAAGAGTCAGGGATGGAGGTCGGATGTTAGGGCTTAATGTTACCTGTACTCCAGCCAGCATGCCAGTAGTGGACACACTGAAGTCCAGGTAGAGTTAAAGGTCAGAACAGGGGTTAGGGGTCAGATGTTAGGGCTTAATATTACCTGTACTCCAGCCAGCATGCCAGTAGTGGACACACTGAAGTCCAGGTAGGGTTAAAGGTCAGAACAGGGGTTAGGGGTCCGATGTTAGGGCTTAATGTTACCTGTACTCCAGCCAGCATGCCAGTAGTGGACACACTGAAGTCCAGGTAGAGTTAAAGGTCAGAACAGGGGTTAGGGGTCCGATGTTAGGGCTTAATGTTACCTGTACTCCAGCCAGCATGCCAGTAGTGGACACACTGAAGTCCAGGTAGGGTTAAAGGTCAGAACAGGGGTTAGGGGTCAGATGTTAGGGCTTAATGTTACCTGTACTACAGTCAGCATGCCAGTAGTGGACACACTGAAGTCCAGGTAGAGTTAAAGGTCAGAACAGGGGTTAGGGGTCCGATGTTAGGGCTTAATGTTACCTGTACTCCAGCCAGCATGCCAGTAGTGGACACACTGAAGTCCAGGTAGGGTTAAAGGTCAGAACAGGGGTTAGGGGTCAGATGTTAGGGCTTAATGTTACCTGTACTCCAGCCAGCATGCCAGTAGTGGACACACTGAAGTCCAGGTAGGGTTAAAGGTCAGAACAGGGGTTAGGGGTCAGATGTTAGGGCTTAATGTTACCTGTACTCCAGCCAGCATGCCAGTAGTGGACACACTGAAGTCCAGGTAGGGTTAAAGGTCAGAACAGGGGTTAGGGGTCAGATGTTAGGGCTTAATGTTACCTGTACTCCAGCCAGCATGCCAGTAGTGGACACACTGAAGTCCAGGTAGGGTTAAAGGTCAGAACAGGGGTTAGGGGTCAGATGTTAGGGCTTAATGTTACCTGTACTCCAGCCAGCATGCCAGTAGTGGACACACTGAAGTCCAGGTAGGGTTAAAGGTCAGAACAGGGGTTAGGGGTCAGATGTTAGGGCTTAATGTTACCTGTACTCCAGCCAGCATGCCAGTAGTGGACACACTGAAGTCCAGGTAGGGTTAAAGGTCAGAACAGGGGTTAGGGGTCAGATGTTAGGGCTTAATGTTACCTGTACTCCAGCCAGCATGCCAGTAGTGGACACACTGAAGTCCAGGTAGGGTTAAAGGTCAGAACAGGGGTTAGGGGTCAGATGTTAGGGCTTAATGTTACCTGTACTCCAGCCAGCATGCCAGTAGTGGACACACTGAAGTCCAGGTAGGGTTAAAGGTCAGAACAGGGGTTAGGGGTCAGATTTTAGGGCTTAATGTTACCTGTACTCCAGCCAGCATGCCAGTAGTGGACACACTGAAGTCCAGGTAGGCCAAGGCATCAGGGTTACAGGGCTTATACAGCGCTGGAGACTTCTTCTTTGGCAGGTCATCTGATAACACAATAATATTCAGTTAGAGACAGACTCTCTAGAGACAGCAGGAGCGGTAGAGATACTCTGAATGATCGGCTATGAAAAGCCAATTGACATTTACTCCTGAGGTGCTGACCTGTTGCACCCTCGACAACCACTGTGATTATTATTATTTGACCCTGCTGGTCATCTATGAACATTTGAACATCTTGGCCATGTTCTGTTATAATCTCCACCCTGCACAGTCAAAAGAGGACTGGCCACCCCTTATATCCTGGTTCCTCTCTAGGTTTCTTCCTAGGTTTTGGCCTTTCTAGGGAGTTTTTCCTAGCCACCGTGCTTCTACACCTGCATTGCTTGCTGTTTGGGGTTTTAGGCTGGGTTTCTGTACAGCGCTTTGATATATCAGCTGATGTAAGAAGGGCTTATAAATACATTTGATTGGTTGATTGAGTTATACACCAGTACAAACATCCAGCTAACAGCCTGACAGATACAGTACAAACATCCAGCTAACAGCCTGACAGATACAGTACAAACATCCAGCTAACAGCCTGACAGATACAGTACAAACATCCAGCTAACAGCCTGACAGATACAGTACAAACATCCAGCTAACAGCCTGACAGATACAGTACAAACATCCAGCTAACAGCCTGACCGATACAATACATGTGGTCAGGGCTGACCTGTGTCCAGGACGGGAGGCCAGTTCCTGATGTCAACTGTGGCGACCGCCTCCTTGGACCGCAGCAGCTTACAGATGACCGCTGTGGTCATCACACAGGCCGAACGACTGACCTGGAGGGAGAGAGAGATAGATGCAGAGAGAGAGAGAGAGAGATACGTAGATGAAGGGAGAGAGAGAGATTGATGAAGAGAGAGAGAGCGATAGATAGATGAAGAGAGAGAGAGATGGAGAGAGAGAGATGAAGAGCGAGAGATAGAAGAAGAGAGAGAGAGAGAGAGAGATAGATGAATAGAGAGAGATGGAGAGAGATGAATAGAGCGAGAGAGAGAGATGAAGAGAGAGAGATATGAAGAGAGAGATAGATAGATGAAGAGAGAGAGAGAGATATGGAGAGAGAGATGAAGAGAGACAGGGAGATGGATGAAGAGAGAAAGGGAGATGGATGAAGAGAGAGAGGGATATGGATGAAGAGAGAGGGAGATACATAAAGAGAGAGAGGGAGATACATAAAGAGAGAGGGAGAGATACATGAAGAGAGGGAGACATGAAGAGAGATAGATGAAGAGAGAGAGAAATAGATGAAGAGAGAGAGATATATGAAGAGAGAGTGCAATAGATGACGAGAGAGAGATAGATGAAGAGAGAGAGGGAGATAGATGAAGAGAGAGAGGGAGAGAAATAGATGAAGAGAGAGAGTGCAATAGATGAAGAGAGAGAGAAATAGATGGAGAGAGAGGGAGATAGAGAGGGAGATAGATGAAGAGAGAGAGTGCAATAGATGAAGAGAGAGAGAAATAGATGGAGAGAGAGGGAGATAGATGAAGAGAGAGAGTGCAATAGATGAAGAGAGAGAGAGAGTGCAATAGATGACGAGAGAGAGAAATAGATGGAGAGAGAGGGAGATAGATGAAGAGAGAGAGAGGGAGATAGATGAAGAGAGAGAGAGGGAGATAGTTGAAGAGAGAGAGATAGATGACGAGAGAGAGATAGAGATGAAGAGAGAGAGAGTGCAATGGATGAAGAGAGTGAGAGAGAGAGAGAGATGAAGATGGAGAGAGATGAAGAGAGAGAGAGAGAGATGAAGAGAGAGAGAGAGATGAAGAGAGAGAGGGAGATGGATGAAGAGAGAAAGGGAGATGGATGAAGAGAGAGAGGGAGATACATAAAGAGAGAGGGAGAGATACATGAAGAGAGGGAGACATGAAGAGAGAGAGAGATAGATGAAGAGAGAGAGAGATAGATGAAGAGAGAGAGGGAGATAGATAGATGAAGAGAGAGAGGGAGATAGATGAAGAGAGAGAGATAGATGAAGAGAGAGAGAGTGCAATAGATGAAGAGAGAGAGAAATAGAGGGCATCAACATGGAAGTCACACATACGCCCAGGTAGTGAGCGGGCAAACAGGCCCAACCCCCACTCTTACACTCGCCCAAGCCAAAGGCATGTACCAGATGCTCAGCAGGCTCTGCTCACACTTACTGGCCTGAAGCCAAACCACGACCAACAACATTGGACACTTTATGGAACAAAAAGCCTTCACTATATCATCCTGGAATATCCAAGGCCAGAGGTCATCTGCCATTTGTAATGTCTTTATTGTTTTGAAACTTCTGTATGTGTAATGTTTACTGTAAATTTTTATTGTTTATTTCACTTTTGTATGTTATCTACCTCACTTGCTTTGGCAATGTTAACACATGTTTCCCATGCCAATAAAGCCCCTTGAATTGAATTGAATTGAAATAGATGGAGAGAGAGGGAGATAGATGAAGAGAGAGAGAGAGAGACAAATGAAGGGAGAGAGGGAGATAAATGAAGAGAGAGAGAGATAGATGGAGAGAGAGATGCTTCTACATTCTCTTTCTCTTCTACCTCCTCTCTACCGGTTGCCTGGGCAGTATTGACCTCTAGTTTACCACAGTCATGACCTCTCACCTCTACGATCATCTTGACCGTGGGCAGTGTGGTTGAGATGTTCTGTGGGTGGGGCGGTCGGACCGTGATAGGAACACAGCCAGCATACAGACAACCGTAGAACGCTGCAATCAGGTCTATACCTGTAACACACATAGGAGAGAGAAGTGAAGAGTGTATTTGGGCGTACACATATGCTCTGTGTGTGTGTGTGTGTGTGTGTGTGTGTGTGTGTGTGTGTGTGTGTGTGTGTGTGTGTGTGTGTGTGTGTGTGTGTGTGTGTGTGTGTGTGTGTGTGTGTGTGTGTGTGTGTGTGTGTGTGTGTGTGTGTGTGTGTGTGTGTGTTACCTGGTGGGTAGACCAGTGCTATGTGGTCTCCCTCCTGTAGTCCTCCTCTCTCCAGCAGCAGAGCAGCAACTCTCTCTGCCCTCTTATGGAGCTGAAGACACGTCAGAGAACTAGACACCGCTCCCTAGAGAAAGATGGAGTGATAGAGCGCAATCAGATTCCAATCAGAGTCCATAACAATCAGAGTCCGTAACAATCAGAGTCGAATCAGAGTTCTTAACAATCAGATTCCAATCAGAGTCCGTAACAATAAGTCTGTAACAATCAGAGTCCAATCAGAGTCCGTAACAATAAGTCTGTAACAATCAGAGTCCAATCAGAGTCCGTAACAATAAGTCTGTAACAATCAGAGTCCAATCAGAGTCCTTAACAATCAGAGTCCTTAACAATCAGAGTCCTTAACAATCAGAGTCCGTAACAATCAGAGTCCAACTAGAGTCCGTAACAATCAGATTCCAATCAGAATCTGTAACAATCAGAGTCTGTAACAATCAGAGTCCGTAAACAATCAGAGTAAATAACAGAGTCCATAACAATCAGAATCCTTAACAATCAGAGTCCAAAACAATCAGAGTTCTTAACAATTCCATGGCATAAGTGTGTGTGTGTGTCAGTGGAGGCTGGTGGGAGGAGCTATAGTAGGACAGGCTCATTGTAAAGGCTGGAATGGAATTCATGGAACGGTATCAAACAAATCAAACATATGGAAACCACATGTTTGACTCTGTTCCTTTTACTCCAGCCCCCACTGCTGTGTGTGTATGTGCATGCATGTGTGTTTGTTTGTGTGTGTGTGTGTGTTACCCGGGAGCTAAGCAGTGTGTAGAGGATGTGTTCAGGCGTAGTCTGAGATCTCCACTGCAGAACCTCTGACAGGAACAGGAACTACAGAACACACAACATGATATGCCATCACAGACTGTGTAATAACTATAATCCATCACAGTTTAAAACACATTATAAAATCCTGTGTGTATGTCAGGGGGAAGAAATACACAAACAATGTGTTACCTGGTCATTGTCATCAGTTTGTCCCAGGTCTCTGCCACTGGCCATAGCGATCCTCTTCCCAGACACCAGGTTCCCCACCATCACAGACGCAGGACCAATCTCTACAACACACACACAACACACACGAGGTCAGGACACGTCCAAAACATGATTTGAATGACCAGATACAACAAGCAGCTTGAGAGCTATAAGAGCTAACAATGTTCTTCAGCTTTCCGGCAAAGTTGCTCCTCATCGTTCACTAAATTCTAAATTCATTTTCATTCCAAGATGGCGTAGCAGTCAGGCGTCTTTTGTCTTCATCTTGTCGTGTCCTATGTATATATTTTTTTAGATCTATTTTCTTCGCATATCTTTTTTTATATTTTTCTTAACCCCAACCTCAATATACTCTCCTGCAACCAGCCTCACCCAATGTGGTATGGATCTGCTATTTTCTTTACTCTAGAACCGGAACCCCCAACAGAAGCTAGCCAGCTAACTAGCTGCTAGTTAGTAGTCAGCTAGCCACTGCTAGTGGCCATCGGCTAACCTTTAGCCCGGACAACTCCTGCCAGTCTGCACAACGCGATTCAACCCAGAGCTTATCGGACTTCTTTTTCTCCATATCCCCGGATTCCTACCGCAAGCTCTGAACCTCTTCACCTGGATCATCGCAGTTAGCTAGCTGCTATCCTATTGGGTTCCCCTGGCTAATCTCTATGTCCCGAAGCAAGCACCAATAGCCTGAAGCTAGCCTATGCTAGGCCCATCTCCCGGCTAGCCGAAGAGGTCCATCAGCCACTCCTTGGGCTATAATACCTATTTTGCCAATTGGCCTGGACCCCTTTAATTGCTGATACGGAGCCCCGCCGATCCATCACGACTGGACTACCGACATAACAGGCTCCTCCGTCGCGACGTCCCCTGCCCATCTGCTAGCCTGATCACTACGGCTCGCTAGCTGTCTAGAGCATACTGGACTGTTAGCTTAAGAGGTCCATCAGCCAATTTTTTGGGCTACTATACCTATTTTGCCAATTGGCCTGGACCCTTTTACTACACGGACACCTGCTGATCCATCACGACTGGTCTGCCGATGTAACCGCATGAAGGGGCTACAACAGACTCCTCGGGTCGTGACGTCCCTCTAAGGCCTGCTAGCCCCAGCCCGCTAGCTGTCTGAATCGCCGTGTCTCCAGCCCGCCCAGCTACTCACTGAACCCAATGATCACTCGTCTACGCATGCCTCTCCCTAATGTCAGTATGCCTTGTCCATTGCTGTTTTGGTTAGTGATTATTGTCTTATTTCACTGTAGAGCCTCCAGCCCTGCTCAATATGCCTCAGCTAACCCTCTTGTCCCACCTCCCACACATGCAGTGACCTCACCTGGTTTAATTAATGTCTCTAGAGACAATACCTCTCTCATCATCACTCAATGCCTAGGTTCAACTCCACTGTACTCACATCCTACCATACCTTTGTCTGTATATTATGCATTGAATCTATTCTACCGCGCCTAGAAACCTGCTCGTTTTACTCTCTGTTCCGAACACACTACACAACCAGTTCTTATAGCCTTTAGCCATACCCTTATCCTACTCCTCCTCTGCTCCTCCTGGTGATGTAGAGGTTAATCCAGGCCCTGCAGTGCCTAGCTCCACTCCCATGCCCCAGGCGCTCTCATTTATTGACTTCTGTAACCGTAAAAGCCTTGGTTTCATGCATGTTAACATTAGAAGCCTCCTCCCTAAGTGTGTTTTATTCACTGCTTTAGCACAATCTGCCAACCCGGATGTGCAAGTCATGTCTAAATCCTGGCTTAGGAAGGCCACCAAAAACCCTGAAATTTCCATCCCTAACTATAACATTTTAGGACAAGATAGAACTGCCAAAGTGGGCGAAGTTGCAATCTACTGCAGATATAGCCTGCAGTTCTGTCTAACTATCCAGGTCTGTGCCCAAACCATTTGAGCTTCTACTTTTAAAAATCTACCTTTGCAGAAACAAGTCTCTCACTGTTGCCGCTTGCTATAGACCACCCTCTGCCCCAGCTGTGCCCTGGACACCATATGTGAATTGATTGCCCCCCATCTATCTTCAGAGCTCGTGCTGCTAGGTGACCTAAACTGGGACATGCTTAAGACCCCGGCCATCCTACAATCTAAGCTTGATGCCCTCAATCTCACACAAATTATCAATGAACCTACCAGGTACAACCCCAAATCCGTAAACACAGGCACCCTCATAGATATCATCCTAACCAACCTGCCCTCCAAATACACCTCTGCTGTCTTCAACCAGGATCTCAGCGATCACTGTCTCATTGCCTGCATCCGTAATGGGTCTGTGGTCAATCGACCACCCCTCATCACTGTCAAACGCTCCCTAAAACACTTCAGCGAGCAGGCCTTTCTAATCGACCTGGCCCGGGTATCCTGTAAGGATATTGACCTCATTCCGTCAGTAGAAGATGCCTGGTTATTCTTTAAAAGTGCTTTCCTCACCATCTTCAATAAGCACGCCCCATTCAAAAAAATGTAGAACCAGGAACAGATGTAGCCCGTGGTTCACTCCAGACCTGACTGCCATTGACCAGCACAAAAACATCCGGTGGCGTACTGCATTAGAATCGAATAGCCCCCGCGATATGCAACTTTTCAGGGAAAATAGGAACCAATATACACAGGCAGTTAGGAAAGCAAAGGCAAGCTTTTTCAAACATAAATTTGCATCCTGCAGCACAAACTCCAAAAAGTTCTGGGACACTGTAAAGTCCATGGGGAATAAGAGCACCTCCTCCCAGCTGCCCACTGCACTGAGGCTAGGAAACACTGTCACCACCGATAAATCCATGATAATTGAAAATTTCAATAACCATTTTTCTACGGCTGGGCATGCTTTCCACCTGGCTACCCCTAACCCGGTCAACAGCACTGCACCCCCCACAGCAACTTGCCAAAACCTCCCCCATTTCTCCTTCACCCAAATCCAGATAGCTGATGTTCTGAAAGAGCTGCAAAATCTGGACCCCTACAAATCAGCTGGGCTAGACAATCTGGACCCTCTCTTTCTAAAATTATCAGCCGAAATTGTTGCAACCCCTATTACTAGCCTGTTCAACTTCTCTTTCGTATCGTCTGAGATTCCTAAAGATTGGAAAGCTGCCGTGGTCATCCCCCTCTTCAAAGGGGGAGACACTCTAGACCCAAACTGCTACAGACCTATATCTATATCTATCCTCTTTAAAAGCCAAGTTAACAAACAGATCACCGACCATTTCAAAACCCATCGTACCTTCTCCCCTATGCAATCTGGTTTCCGAGCTGGTCATGGGTGCACCTCAGCCACGCTCACGGTCCTAAATGATATCATAACCACCATCGATAAGAGACAATACTGTGCAGCTATATTCATCGACCTGGTCAAGGCTTTCGATTCTATCAATCACCACATTCTTATCGGCAGACTCAACAGCCTTGGTTTCTCAAATGACTGCCTCGCCTGGTTCACCAACTATTTCTCAGACAGAGTTCAGTGTGTCAAATCGGAGGGCCTGTTGTCTGGACCTCTGGCAGTCTCTATGGGGGTGCCACAGGGTTCAATTCTCATGCAGACTCTTTTCTCTGTATACATCAATGATGTCGCTCTTGCTGCTGGTGATTCTTTGATCCACCTCTACGCAGACGATACCATTCTGTATACTTCTGGCCCTTCTTTGGACACTGTGTTAACAACCTCCAGACGAGCTTCAATGCCATACAACTCTCCTTACGTGGCCTCGAACTGCTCTTAAATGCAAGTAAAACTAAATGTATGCTCTTCAACCGATCGCTACCAGCACCTGCCCGCCCGTCCAGCATCACTACTCTGGACGGTTCTGAGTTAGAATATGTGTACATCTACAAATACCTAGGTGTCTGGTTAGACTGTAAACTCTCCTTCCAGACTCACATTAAGCATCTCCAATCCAAAATTAAATCTTGAATTGGCTTCCTATTTCGCAACAAAGCATCCTTCGCTCATGCTGCCAAACATACCCTCGTGAAACTGACTATCCTACCGATCCTTGACTTCGGCGATGTCATTTATAAAATAGCCTCCAACACTCTAATCAGCAAATTGGATGCAGTCTATCACAGTGCCATCCGTTTTGTCACCAAAGCCCGATATACTACCCACCACTGCGACCTGTATGCTCTCGTCGGCTGGCCCTCGCTTCATATTCGTCGCCAAACCCACTGGCTCCAGGTCATCTATAAGTCTTTGCTAGGTAAAGCCACGCCTTATCTCAGCTCACTGGTCACCATAGCAGCACCCACCTGTAGCACGCGCTCCAGCAGGTATATTTCACTGGTCACCCCCAAAGCCAATTCTTCCTTTGGCCGCCTTTCCTTCCAGTTCTCTGCTGCCAATGACTGGAACGAATTGCAAAAATCACTGAAGCTGGAGTCTCATATCTCCCTCACTAACTTTAAGCACCAGCTGTCAGAGCAACTCACAGATCACTGCACCTGTACATAGCCCATCTGTAAATAGCCTATCCAACTACCTCATCCCCATACTGTTATTCATTTTTTTGCTCTTTTGCACCCCAGTATCTCTACTTGCACATTCAGCTTCTGCACATCTATCACTCCTGTCTCTATCACTCCAGTGTTTAATTGCTAAATTGTAATTATTTCACCACTATGGCCTATGTATTGCCTTTACCTCCCTTATCTTAACTCATTTGCACACTGTATATAGACTTTTTTCCTATTGTGTTATTGGCTGTGTGTTTTGTTTAGTCCATGTGTAACTCTGTGTTGTTGTTTGTGTCGCACTGCTTTGCTTTATCTTGGCCAGGTCGCAGTTGCAAATGAGAACTTGTTCTCAACTAGTCTACCTGTTTAAATAATGGTGAAATAAAAAATACTAAAATAAAATCAGCTCTTCTAAACTGTCTCTCTGTGTGTGTCTCTCTCTCTCTCTCTCTCTCGCTCTCTCTCTCTCACCTGGTTGTTTCTGTCGTGGTTTGGGCAGGTTGGTAACACAGGTGTGAGGACACATGAGGACATTACAGGGGTGCAGCCCCCCCTCCAGGTACAACTGTTTGGTCTCAGACAGGTGTAGACCCCCCAGGGGGGTCTTAGGGAGGCTGTTGGCTGGAACTAACCCCAGGCAGAACACACCCACACCATGGATACTGTCTATCGCCTGTCAATTAAACACACACACACACACACACACACACACACACACACACACACACACACACACACACACACACACACACACACACACACACACACACACACACACACACACACACACACACACACACACACACACACACACACACACACACACACACACAGGGGAGGAGACGAGATCATGAAAAACCTCTAACAATTTCCCAGGTGCAAGGTAGAAAAAAGTTGTTTGAATTGACTCTAAATAACATACACTGTTTCGCTCATTCACACATTTTAACTGGTCTGGTTGCATTATGGTCGTACTGTGGTCGTGTTGAGGTGGTGTTACCTGCATTATGGTCGTGCTGTGGTCGTGTTGAGGTAGTGTTACCTGCATTATGATCGTGTTGTGGTCATGTTGAGGTAGTGTTACCTGCATTATGGTCGTACTGTGGTCGTGTTGAGGTGGTGTTACCTGCATTATGGTCATGTTGAGGTAGTGTTGAGGTAGTGTTACCTGCATTATGATCGTGTTGTGGTCATGTTGAGGTAGTGTTACCTGCATTATGATCGTGTTGTGGTCATGTTGAGGTAGTGTTACCTGCATTATGGTTGTACTGTGGTCGTGTTGAGGTAGTGTTACCTGCATTATGGTCGTACTGTGGTCGTGTTGAGGTAGTGTTACCTGCATTATGGTCGTACTGTAGTCGTGTTGAGGTAGTGTTACCTGCATTATGGTCATACTGTGGTCATGTTGAGGTAGTGTTACCTGCATTATGATCATGTTGTGGTCATGTTGAGGTAGTGTTACCTGCATTATGGTCGTACTGTGGTCGTGTTGAGGTAGTGTTACCTGCATTATGGTCGTACTGTGGTCATGTTGAGGTAGTGTTACCTGCATTATGGTCGTGTTGAGGTAGTGTTACCTGCATTATGGTCGTACTGTGGTCGTGTTGAGGTAGTGTTACCTGCATTATGGTCATACTGTGGTCATGTTGAGGTAGTGTTACCTGCATTATGGTCATACTGTGGTCATGTTGAGGTGGTGTTACCTGCATTATGGTCATGTTGAGGTAGTGTTACCTGCATTATGGTCATACTGTGGTCATGTTGAGGTAGTGTTACCTGCATTATGGTCGTACTGTGGTCGTGTTGAGGTAGTGTTACCTGCATTATGGTCGTACTGTGGTCGTGTTGAGGTGGTGTTACCTGCATTATGGTCGTGTTGTGGTAGTGTTACCTGCATTATGGTCGTACGGTAGGGTGATGTTGTGGTGGTGTTACCTGCATTATGGACGTGTTGAGGTGGTGTTACCTGCATTATGGTCGTACTGTGGTCGTGTTGAGGTGGTGTTACCTGCATTATGGTCGTGTTGTGGTAGTGTTACCTGCATTATGGTCGTGTTGTGGTAGTGTTACCTGCATTATGGTCGTGTTGAGGTGGTGTTACCTGCATTATGGTCGTGCGGTAGGGTGATGTTGTGGTAGTGTTACCTGCATTATGGTCGTACTGTAGGGTGATGTTGTGGTAGTGTTACCTGCATTATGGTCGTACGGTAGGGTGATGTTGTGGTAGTGTTACCTGCATTATGGTCGTACTGTAGGGTGATGTTGTGGTGGTGTTACCTGCATTATGGTCGTACGGTAGGGTCGTGTTGAGGTAGTGTTACCTGCATTATGGTCGTACGGTAGGGTGATGTTGTGGTAGTGTTACCTGCATTATGGTCGTGTTGAGGTGGTGTTACCTGCATTATGGTCGTGTTGAGGTAGTGTTACCTGCATTATGGTCGTACGGTAGGGTGATGTTGTGGTGGTGTTACCTGCATTATGGTCGTACTGTAGGGTGATGTTGTGGTAGTGTTACCTGCATTATGGTCGTACTGTGGTCATGTTGAGGTAGTGTTACCTGCATTATGGTCGTGCTGAGGTAGTGTTACCTGCATTATGGTCGTACTGTGGTCGTGTTGAGGTAGTGTTACCTGCATTATGGTCATACTGTGGTCATGTTGAGGTAGTGTTACCTGCATTATGGTCATACTGTGGTCATGTTGAGGTGGTGTTACCTGCATTATGGTCATGTTGAGGTAGTGTTACCTGCATTATGGTCATACTGTGGTCATGTTGAGGTAGTGTTACCTGCATTATGGTCGTACTGTGGTCGTGTTGAGGTAGTGTTACCTGCATTATGGTCGTACTGTGGTCGTGTTGAGGTGGTGTTACCTGCATTATGGTCGTGTTGTGGTAGTGTTACCTGCATTATGGTCGTGTTGTGGTAGTGTTACCTGCATTATGGTCGTGTTGAGGTGGTGTTACCTGCATTATGGTCGTGCGGTAGGGTGATGTTGTGGTAGTGTTACCTGCATTATGGTCGTACTGTAGGGTGATGTTGTGGTAGTGTTACCTGCATTATGGTCGTACGGTAGGGTGATGTTGTGGTAGTGTTACCTGCATTATGGTCGTACTGTAGGGTGATGTTGTGGTGGTGTTACCTGCATTATGGTCGTACGGTAGGGTCATGTTGTGGTAGTGTTACCTGCATTATGGTCGTGTTGAGGTAGTGTTACCTGCATTATGGTCGTACGGTAGGGTGATGTTGTGGTAGTGTTACCTGCATTATGGTCGTGTTGAGGTAGTGTTACCTGCATTATGGTCGTACGGTAGGGTGATGTTGTGGTGGTGTTACCTGCATTATGGTCGTACTGTAGGGTGATGTTGTGGTGGTGTTACCTGCATTATGGTCGTACGGTAGGGTGATGTTGTGGTAGTGTTACCTGCATTATGGTCGTACTGTAGGGTGATGTTGAGGTAGTGTTACCTGCATTATGGTCGTACGGTAGGGTCATGTTGTGGTAGTGTTACCTGCATTATGGTCGTGTTGAGGTGGTGTTACCTGCATTATGGTCGTGTTGAGGTAGTGTTACCTGCATTATGGTCGTACGGTAGGGTGATGTTGTGGTAGTGTTACCTGCATTATGGTCGTGTTGAGGTGGTGTTACCTGCATTATGGTCGTGTTGAGGTGGTGTTACCTGCATTATGGTCGTACTGTAGGGTGATGTTGTGGTGGTGTTACCTGCATTATGGTCGTACGGTAGGGTGATGTTGTGGTGGTGTTACCTGCATTATGGTCGTACGGTAGGGTCATGTTGAGGTAGTGTTACCTGCATTATGGTCGTACTGTGGTCGTGTTGTGGTGGTGTTACCTGCATTATGGTCATGTTGAGGTGGTGTTACCTGCATTATGGTCGTGTTGAGGTGGTGTTACCTGCATTATGGTCGTGCGGTAGGGTGATGTTGTGGTGGTGTTACCTGCATTATGGTCGTACTGTAGGGTGATGTTGTGGTAGTGTTACCTGCATTATGGTCGTACGGTAGGGTGATGTTGAGGTGGTGTTACCTGCATTACGGTCGTACAGTAGGGTGATGTTGAGGTGGTGTTACCTGCATTACGGTCGTACGGTAGGGTGATGTTGTGGTGGTGTTACCTGCATTATGGTCGTACGGTAGGGTGATGTTGTGGTAGTGTTACCTGCATTATGGTCGTACGGTAGGGTGATGTTGTGGTAGTGTTACCTGCAGCACGCGGCTCATCCACTGGAAGCTGTCCTCCTCAGTAGAGTCTGGTCTCTGCTCTGCTACGACCACGATACGCTCATCACGCAGCACGGTCACACTGAACACTGCTATCCTGGAGGCGGGCAGGCAGGCAGGGAGTCAGGCAGTTAGGGAGGCAGGCAGGCAGGCAGGCAGGGAGGCAGGCAGGCAGGCAGGCAGGCAGGCAGGCAGGCAGGCAGGCAGGCAGGCAGGCAGGCAGGCAGGCAGGCAGGCAGGCAGGCAGGGAGGCAGGCAGGCAGGGAGGCAGGCAGGGAGGCAGGGAGGCAGGCAGGCAGGGAGGCAGGGAGGCAGGCAGGCAGGCAGGCAGGCAGGCAGGCAGGCAGGCAGGCAGGCAGGCAGGCAGGCAGGCAGACAGGCAGGCAGGCAGGCAGGGAGGCAGGCAGGCAGGCAGGCAGGCAGGCAGGCAGGCAGAGTTAGATGGTTAGGGTAGTATCAGTATGTTCTCTAACTGCCATCTTTTACATGGAGAGTACAGTGAGTACAAACGGAGAATAGTATTCCCTATGTAGTGCACTACAACATGTGGCTCTATCATTTACAGTGTCTTTGGCCAAAACAATACTGCACGATTGCATACCTCCCTCTGTAGATGAATTTCATTGGCTCCACGGCCAGTGCGGTGGCTATGATGTCATCAGCGTTATGTCTGCGTCCGCTGACCACAATGAGGCCGTCCATCTTGCCGGAGATAAACACCAGACCACCTGGACCCACGAAGCCCAGCAGCCCCGTACGGACAAACGCATACTCACTGACCAGACCTCCACCGGATGCTACAGGGAACACCTACACACACACGCGCACACACACACACACACACACACACACACACACACACACACACACACACACACACACACACACACACACACACACACACACACACACACACACACACACACACACACACACACACACGCGCGCGCGCGCACACACACACGCGCACACACGCGCACACACACACGCACACACAAACACACACGCACAAGCGCACACACACACGCACGCACACGCGCACACACACACACGCACATGCACACACACCAGCACGCACAAGAAACACGCACACACACTCACAAACACACACACACACACACACATTATACACCCACATTATACACACATATTATGTCATGAACAAACACCCACACCAATGGTGTACATGCTATACACACAGTACAAATGGCCATTATATGTAAGTTACACACACAAACTCTACTGTCCTCACCTCAAAGGTGTTCTTGGTCATGCCTGTCAGTCCGTAGTAGGATGTTCCCGTGGCAACGGAACACACACACAGCTCCCCGATCTCATCTGTCTTACACAGGAGAGGCACACCGTCTGGCTTCACCACACACACCAGGGCTGGAGACAGAACACACACACTGCACAACTGGAGCTGAAGAAGAGAGCAGGTCTAACCACACACACACACACACACACACCCCCTACCTCCAGGCATGACAGTGCCCACATCCTGCACAGTGAGGACTGACAGGCGTTCCTCCGTGTCGACGCGGACCACACTGTAACTCAGACCCTGCATGGAGAGAACCCCTCGGCCTGGGGGCTGGCTACTGTCCTCCACTGGCCTGGATCAGAGAGGGACAGATATAAAGGACTGATCTCACTGATGATGATGGTAGTGTCCCCTCAGCCACAACGTTGACAGAATCTTTTCCCAAACCAACAAAATATTAAGCCTGTTACTCAGAATGAATGCTGCTGCTGCTGATGGTGTGCGTGTGTGTTTGTGTGCTTAGTCAGGGGATAGTGTAGACGGAGGCTACCTTCTGATGGCAACAGTCAGTGCCTCGGGGGAGCTGGCACAGGGACAGATGACCTCTGACCTTAAGCCTTTACTCTGGAACACATTGAGGAACGCATCACAGGACGAGATAGACCCTGGAGAAGGAGAGGACAGAAGAAAAGAGAGGACTAAGAGAAAAAAAGAGAGGACTAAGAGAAAAATAGCTCGATAGATAGGAAGTGAGAGTTACAAGGGTTCGATCCGTCGGCGACCAGCAGCATACGGAGGGAACTCAGGCTGATGTCCTTCTGCTCTCTATGGGCCACCAGAGCCCAGTGCATGTCCCTGGACTTTACACACGCTACCTTGGCTGGAGAGAAACACACACAGTGTCGATATCAGTGTTAACGCAAAGTTAAGATCAAATACTTCCTGAATGATTTACAAATGACTTCATAACAATATCTTGTAGATTGACATATGAATTTACTATTGAGTGGTTGATTGACAGGTGGGTGTGTCTGACCTTTAAAGTGATAGACCTTTTGTATCCAGGACAACGGGTTGACCTTCATCAGAGAGTAGGGAACGCTGATCACATGCATCATATTCATCACGCTCTGGAGATAGGAGATACACATAACCTTTAACCTCTAACCCTTAACCCCTTATCATCCCTGACAACATGACCTGTAGCAGCAGGTCTTACCGTGAGGATGCCGTGCCACAGTCCCACATCCTTCTTAAAGTCTAGAACATTCACTATGGTCTCCGCTGCAGAGAGAGAGGGCAGACGGGGTAGGAGGGAGTGGGGGAGCAAGAGTTGGAGGGAGACAAAGAGAGAGACAGACGTCAAGAGATCACTGAAGCGAAAGAAAGCGTTAGAGAGATTACCTGGCAGAGTGTGTGTGTGTGTGTGTGTGAGTGAGTGTGTGAGTGAGTGTGTGAGAGAGAGAGAGAGAAACAGAGAGAGGGGGGAGAGGGGGAGAGAGAGAGAGAAACAGAGAGGTCAGAGGTCCGAGAGAGAGAGAGAGAGAGAGAGAGAGAGAGAGAGAGAGAGAGAGAGAGAGAGAGAGAGAGAGTGTTGTGTGTGTAGAGTGTGTGTCTTACAGTACCTTCTGTGTAGCCACAGGACTGTGTGAGGGCTTGGCAGTGAGTCAGCAGAGCGATCCTCATCACCGTGACTCCCAGCACACTCCCATCCTTACAGGTCTTGTACTGGGGGGGGAGAGAGAGAGAGAGAGAGAGAGAGAGAGAGAGAGAGAGAGAGAGAGAGAGAGAGAGAGAGAGAGAGAAATAGAGAGAGGGGGCGAGAGAGAGAAACAGAGAGAGAGGGGGAGAGAGAGAGAGAAACAGAGAGAGAGGGGGAGAGAGAGAGAGAAACAGAGAGGTCAGAGGTCCAAGAGAGAGAGAGATAGAGAGAAAGAAACAGAGAGAGAAGGGGAGAGAGAGAGAGAAACAGAGAGGTCAGAGGTCCAAGAGAGAGAGAGAGAGAGAGAGAAACAGAGAGAGAGGGGGAGAGAGAGAGAGAGAGAAAAAGAGAGAGAGGGGGAGAGAGAGAGAGAAACATAGAGAGAGGGGGAGAGAGAGAGAGAAACAGAGAGAGAGAGGGAGAGAGAGAAACAGAGAGAGAGGGGGAGAGAGAGAGATAGGAAGAGCGAGAGAGAGCGAGAGCGAGAGAGAGAGAGAGAGAGAGAGAGAGAGAGAGAGAGAGAGAGAGAGAGAGAGAGAGAGAGAGAGAGAGAGAGAGAGAGTTAAAGCAGTGGTATGGTGTAGAGTAACAAATACATACATTAAAACCCCTTAGGGTTCTGTTAAAGCAATTTGGATTGATTTACATTAGAAGCTCTCTTTGTAATGGAAATGTAATGAATGTATTACCTCTATATATGCTGTGTCGCTGTTTGCATCTTTGATGTGAGGGAACCAGTCTCTGGGAGGCTTGGAGAGATGCTTCGACTCAGTCACAAACCACAGCAGCTTAGGCCATCCTAGAGAGACAGAGAATACACTGTTGAGGAACTAGATGACGAGAACACATGCTCATGCACGCACACATACACTTACCTCTGAACTGTGGTATCTCTCCTGTAGCACTCTTGGGCAGGCCTTTATGGCAGGCATCACTGGTCAGCGCCACGGTAACCCCACAGCTACCCAATAGGAAGCCGATCTGCTGGCTGCCAGCATCCTATTGGACAAGACAGACATGTTCAGGTCCAACACAAACACTCCTATACGTGCTTGAATGTGCTTATTGCTTATACAACACAACAAACAGTATGCGAATGAAACAAGGTGTTCCCCATGGCTCTGTGCTTGGACCTCTGACTATTCATTTTTCCCCACACCCAGATTTATGTAGACGTGCCTTGCGTGTGAGGGGCACCTCTATGGGCACAGGGACCACCTCAGCCAGCAGGCAGCCATAGAAGGCCACCATGAAGGCCACCGGGTCATTGTTTGGAAACACTAGCGCCACCTAGGGGATCGGAGGAACACAGGCAGGGAGAAAATATTACAATCCTTCTTGTCCTTAATTCGTTTGTCCTTAATTCCTTAAACTAGTAAAAGTTTTGGAGGGATGGATCTTCTACATGTACTCACCCTGTCCCCTGGTCGCACCATGGGCTCCTGCTTGCTGCCCAGCTTGTGGAGGATGTTAAAGGCCAGCTTGACACTTCGAGACCATAACTTCCCTATGGACACAACACAGGGCTGAGTGAGTGTGTGTGTGGCGTGACTGTGTGGCTGTGTGTGTGTGTGTATGTGTGCCACAGGAGGTTGGTTGCACCTTATTGAGGAGGATGGGCTCGTAGTAATGGCTGGAGCGGAATCAGTGGAATGGTATCAAATACATCAAACTCATGGTTTCCATGTGTTTGATACCTTTCGATTTACTCCATTCCACTCCATTCCAGCCGTCTTCCCCTCACCAGCCTCCTTTGATGTGTGTATGTGTGTGTGTGTGTGTGTGTAGTTACCGTATGTGAGTACATATAG
>NC_092095.1:17660230-17715541 GCF_045679555.1 Salvelinus alpinus
AGATTCCTTGTGGTCTATATTATTTTAGATTCAATCGTCGCCAGAAAAAAAAACACCCAAATCATCATCATTATCATCATCATCATCAGCAGCAGCTGCTGAGTGTGCAGGCCAAAACACCGAGCCCGATCACGAACAAACACACCACATAACCGTATCATGTCACGCAGTGTTGCAGAGATATTATTAAATTAATATGTTTGAGCATGACACACACGTACAGGCCTACACATACACGCACACGGGTCCGTGGACTCACGGACAAAAAACGTATTTCAAGTCATAACACCCAGTTGGTCTCAAGGTCAAATACCGGGTTTGTGTCGGTGTCACCAACAGAGAGACAAAGGCAGGCGGGTCAATCCCGCAGTGGGGTCTGGGTCTCCCCTCACCCTGTCCCGGCTAAAGCAGGCGGGGAGGGCCGCTCTGACAAACATCTGGAGGGGCGGAGCAGGGGAGAGAGAGTGGGGTCTGGGTCTCCCCTCACCCTGTCCCGGCTAAAGCAGGCGGGGAGGGCCGCTCTGACAAACATCTGGAGGGGCGGAGCAGGGGAGAGAGAGTGGGGTCTGGGTCTCCCCTCACCCTGTCCCGGCTAAAGCAGGCGGGGAGGGCCGCTCTGACAAACATCTGGAGGGGCGGAGCAGGGGAGAGAGAGTGGGGTCTGGGGGAACGGGCCATTGCTGTAGAGATTCCTCTACGATAACGGATTAACAGTGCGCGCGGGGTTTGTTCTTACCCTCTGACAGCTCGAGCTCCAACTCCGCCAGCCGGGCGCGAACGTCCAGTGGTAACGGCGACGCCTCACGCTCTGCCATTAGTTTATAGAAAAATCTCTACGTCCTCCCTCAGTTGCCGTCTCCTCCTCTCCTCCAGCAGAGAGAGAGCTATTACGCGAATCCTCCTCGGAGGCAGCTAGCGGTGCGTAGTTGGGAACAAAGAGAAAAATATGTTTTATCGGTTTACCGGGGCCCCGGCATGGCCTCGTTAGTCTACTTCCTCTCCGTTATTATCGTCTCTGTGATGAGGGACCACTGAGGGTCGATCGGGGGTCTCGAGGCTGCTTGCCCGGCGATGCGGTGCTGATGATGATACTCGCGCTGTTTGGCGCTACTGTCACGTGACGCACGGTGGAGAGGAGAGGAGCGCTACCGGGAGGGACCGAGGGTGGCGTCGCGTGGGAGGCAGGGGTATTATGTCCAAACCACTGCACCACACCCTCTTGATACACACATTGATATATAGGCCTATATCATTGAATTATGGCAACAACAATGTACTGCTGGATCTCTGGTCTTCATGAAGCCCAAGGAATTTCCAAGGAGCACACAAGCCGGGCTTTCTGCCCACCACTCGGCGTAGCTCTGGGAGCTCAGCTCATTCTTCAAGTCTCAGGTAAAGTACGCTACTTACTCATCTGATTTTGCCACATACTCATCTGATTTTGCCACAACCAACGCTATACTGATAATTAGCCCATATGCAGAGTAGCTGGCTCCATTGTATCACTGCATTTTATAATAACACAGCATGTGGTGACTTTGTCACATGATTTAAAGGTCCAATGGTGCTGAAGTAGGCTAAACAAACAAGCTGTATTAGCTGCAGCAGGGAATCAGCACCACAAAAGCGGACAGCGACAGAATCGGAACTCAGCACCACGTGACATTGGAAAGCGACGCTCTCAGGTGCAGACATTCCCCACTTGAACAATCTGACCGCGGGCCACTACTGAATGAAAGGTTCCTGTACGAATTTAGTTTGCTAGACTGATTCAGCCAGCCATATTGACTTCTTCAACCAAACTTTAGAATTGTAAATAATAGGGAATAAATTACTATGCGAAAATATATGTTTACTGTTTATTATTAAGGCAATTGTTTAATAACAGTCAAAATATTTACATCTGTACAGAAAAAAAATGCACCTTTTTAAATCATGCCTCAATCTAATACCCACATTTACAAACTGAATCTATCTTAAACACAGGGAATCTGAACTGAAAACGATTTACCTCCCACCACCCCTGATTCCAAATCAAGTTGTTAACTCAAGTAACTCTAACAATGTTGTATCTGTATGCAAACTTATCAATATCGACCAGAGTTGTTCCTCTTCTAACGTCTGTCTGTAAGAGACTCCCCCTCCCCCAGTCAACACAAAAGGAATTCCATCTAACATAAAATAAATGACATCTAAAACTCATGCAGAAACAAAATGTTATATGATATCAGTGCTTTAGCCTCTTG
Organism: Salvelinus alpinus; assembly: GCF_045679555.1. NCBI lineage: Eukaryota > Metazoa > Chordata > Actinopteri > Salmoniformes > Salmonidae > Salvelinus > Salvelinus alpinus. The sequence goes on from NC_092095.1 coordinate 17,662,477, forward strand.
TCACTCAGTGTCTGGCTGTTCGTAGTTACTGTAAATGTTCCGATTAAGTTATTTAGACTAAGGAATTAATACAGAAATCTGATTTCCAATCCTCTAAATACTGATCAATATTAATCAAAAGAAATCAATCAATATCAAAACATAAAGATTTCAGAAAGTCAGAAAGGTCCGTCAAGTCAGACGAACAGACAGCAGAGAGAAACAACAGTGCTACAACTTTTCTAGTTTTTTCTTTGGCTTGAAGAACTTCTTCCCCTTCTCTCCTTCCCTCCCCAACCCAAAGTAACTCTCTCACTCTGGTCACCGTGATAACTGGGCCGGGTCAGGCGCCTGCGCAGGATAGGCTGGAACAAGCTCCGTCCCCAAGGGGGTGTGGTCAGTAGCCTTTGCGGTGAGCATCTGATTAGCTTGTATCCGCTGGCAGATCTCAGCGTAGCTTGGCTTCTTGGACTCCTAACCATTCACAACACAGGACCGGTCAGTACCCAGCATACACTACTTCTCTGGTAGACAGATGACTGCATCTCAATAGTCTCTTCTCCTTCCTCTGCACTGATGAGGTGAGGAAACCATTTTTGACTATTGAGATGTAGCCATGCTGCGGTACATTCAACTTCACCATTTAAAAAAAAAAACTATTAACCAGTTTGTCTCTGTAGTCTGTGAGTCGTCTCACCGCTTCTGGTCTGTTCCCCTTTGTGGTCTGAGGCGGTTCCTTCGCGGTCGGACGAGCTCCTGTGGTTCTCTTGGGAGACGCTACAGTTTTCTTTAGCTTCCTGTGGGACAGCAACAACCACCATATAACACAGCACAAACATAACATACCATAATACTGACAAGTCTGTAACTTTCTTCCGTAAAGTAAGGAAGGAGAATATACTCACTCTAGGGGGAGGATTTTCTGAGGCAATGCTGTGATAGGCTGGAGGTCTTGTGATGTCACAGTGGTTGGTTCGCTGGTACTGCTGCCTCTAACTGGACTCTGGAACAAGAAAAACAACCTTACAAGAAAGTAGAGGGAGTGTGTGAGTGTGTTTGTGTGATTCTTAGTTACCTTGTGGTTGCTGGTTGCCTTGTGGATGTTGGTTGCTGTAGAAGCTGTAGCCAGGGGAAGTGGGGGGAAGCTATTGGGGCCGAGTTCCAGACTGGGAGACAAGGAGCGCGGGGGCCCTCTCTAAACAAACACACACACACACACACACACACACACACACACACACACACACACACACACACACACACACACAATTGTAGAAAAGACAACTTGTTCAACATTTTCAGGGTCCCGTTTTGGTTCGTGAGCACTACTATCAAAACTACTGGCTGAAATGATACAAAACCTTTATAACACATCTTTAAGTACTTACAGAGTACTTGTCATCTTTTCTCCTCCTCTGACCAATGGGACCTCTCCTTCAGAGAGAGAGAGAGAAAAACATAATCTTCTTCAGTTCAGGTGGTTCAGGTGGTACCTCTCACTTTTCCTGATCACTCATTTTCATTAGAGACTAAGAGACCTGTCTCTAAGGGCTGGAGGATAGAGGTCACTACCTTCCTCTGTCAGTGCTGGGGGAGGACCCTGACCCCCCTCTCCCTCCACGTCGACCCCCCTCTCCGTCCCTATGCCTGTTGCCTGGTAACCGTGGCCGACCCTGCCTGGGGGGGCCAGGGACGCATCCTATTGGTCCACCCTCCGGGAAGAAGGGGGGATCATCCAGAAGGCCCGGCCCCCTGTCGCCAGACAACCGCCTCTGGTCTCGCTGCCCCCTAATGGAGGAGAGAGGGAAACACAGATGTAAAAAATCACGTCACTACAACGTAACTACAAACATGCTTCCATCGTCAAGCAAAACACAGAAAGGGAGAGAGAAAAAAAGAGAGAGAGCAAGAGAATTATAGCTTGGGAGAAGGAGAGAGACGTCTCTGCAGAATGAGAACGTGAGTGAGGAGTGTAGTACCTGTGTCTGTGTGAGGGGGATAGCTTGAAGCTGGGGCATCCTGGGAAGCCGTCCATGAAGCCAGAGAATGACGCCATCTGTTGGACAGAAAAACAATGACACCAGGGAGAGAGCACGCTTGTGCCTGCCTGCGTGTGTGTATGTGTGTATGTGTATGTCCACCTCACCATGACAGGGTCTGTGTAAACGGCCATCGCAGCCAAGCTCTGATTGGTCATTGTGTAGAGCTGTGGGAGGGGCTGCTGGAAAGTGGGCTGGGCGTAGTATGGGCTGGGCCTGTAGCCATTCTTTGGAGCGTAAGATGTGACTGCCATCACTTTGGCCTTGATTCGCACCTAATGAATGAATTAACCAATCAATCTTTTATCATGTGATTGCCATTTTGCATGGAAAAGTACTGTTTAGTAAAAGGACCATACACTCACCTTGATGGGTTTCCCCTGGAACGTCCTTACCTCCTCTCTTAGGTACTGGAACGCCTGGACACACACACACACACACACACACACACACACACACACACACACACACACACGCACGCACGCACACACGCACGCACGCACGCACGCACGCACGCACGCACGCACGCACGCACGCACGCACGCACACACACACACGGACGCACACGGGTAGTGTTTTGGCAGTGTGTGTGATGTGCTGTGTTTTTAATACATGGGGTTATCAAGGACCTTTTGGAAGTGATTGAAAACTGCAGCTCAATGAAATGTGCATGAATGTCTAGAGGATCAATCCCTCTCCTACCTGTCGTTAACCCCCCCTAACCCCAGTCTCTCCTACCTGTCGTTAACTCCCCTAACCCCAGTATCTCCTACCTGTCGTTAACCCCCCTAACCTCAGTCTCCAAGCAGTACCTGTTGAGCGTCAGCCTCACTGTGGAAGGTGATGAACCAGTTGTCGTTCTGGGCAAACTCACAGCTCTGGATCCTGGGGAGGCTCTCACACGCAAACAGAGCCTTTACCTCCTGGTGGTTTAACAAGATAAACACACACAAAGTCAGAACGAACAGACAGACAGACAGACAGGCAGACAGACAGGGCAGACAGGGCTGACACAGGTTTCTTACAGTTAGTGCTGAGCTTTAAGTGCTTTTTGAGGTCGGTTTGTTTTCAGTTCGATAATTGAAAAAAATTATCACGTTTTTCAATTTTGGATATTTTTTGGGGACATTAAATGCACTGTGGGTTGAATGCTGTAGCAACACAGAATAAAACAATTAATAAAAGTACCATGATAAAAACATACTAGAACGTTCAATTGAACGAATGCTGTACTGTACTGAACCGTCAAGTTGAAAAACGGGGAGGGGCTGGGTTGTGGCTTCAAAATGCACCTCTGCCCTTTAAATACGTCAGTCATTGTTTGAAGCCACACCCACCGAACAGAGCAAACGTACCTCAAAACCTTTTCAAGAATGTTTTGGGGAAACGTGTCCCAACATAGCAAACGTTCCAGCAAACTGAACACACCCCTGATGTATCTCTAGAGAAACTGAGCATTGAGCTCAGAAAAAAACATAACTAAATGGAATTAAAAATAATTGAACCGATGTCGGTCAATTAGTTGTTTAAAAACAACTAATTCTTACCTCTGGGGGTGTGGTCTCTGGGACCTCTCGGAGGATGACGATACAGCGACCCTGATTTGGCCGTACCTTCTGCCCACATTCTGCCACCTCCACCAGTGGCAATGCTACGAGCCAATCAGCAGAGAGGACACGGTCAGCGCCCTCCCGCCAAGTAAACATCTTACCCAATCAGGTATACCAGTGATTCCCAAACATTTTACAGTCCCGTACCGCTTCAAACATTCAACCTCCAGCTGCGTACACCCTCTAGCACCAGGGTTGTTTTTTTGCCATCATTGTAAGCCTGCCACACACATACACACACACTACATTTATTAAACATAAGAATGAGTGTGAGTTTTTGTCACAACCTGGCAATCATTTTGCTCTTTATTTAACCATCTTACATATAAAACCTTATTTGTTCATCGAAAATTGTGAATAACTCACCACAGGTTAATGAGAAGGGTGTGCTTGAAAGGATGCACATAACTCTGCAATGTTGGGTTGTATTGGAGAGAGTCTCAGTCTTAAATCCTTTTCCACACACAGTCTGTGCCTGTATTTATTTATGCTAGTGAGGACCGAGAAGGGCATCAGTGTCTTAACAGCACGATTTGCCAAGGCAGGATACTCTGAGCGCAGCCCTATCCAAAAATCTGGCAGTGGCTTCTGATTAATCTTGTCAATAGGGGGGCACTGTTTTCACTTTGGAAAAAATCGTGCCCAATTTAAACGGCCTCGTACTCTGTTCTAGATCATACAATATGCATATTATTATTACTATTGGATAGAAAACACTCAGAAGTTTCTAAAACTGTTTGAATTATATCTGTGAGTAAAACAGAACTCATTTGGCAGCAAACTTCCATACAGGAAGTGAAAAATCTGAAAACGAGGCTCTGTTTCAGGGCCTGCCTATTCAACTGGCTTTTATTTATCGATATGTATGCACTTCATACGCCTTCCACTAGATGTCAACAGGCAGTGGAATGTTGAATGGGGTGTCTAGCTTGATCTGAGGCCGAATAAGAGCTTTTGGAGTGACAGGTCCGTTATTTTCTTTGTCTTCGACGGCGCGTGGGGGAGCTCGACATTGTCGTCTGAAAAGCGTTCGGTATACACGGCGAATATCTCCGGCTCTGATTTTATTTGATACATATGATAAAAACATCATAAAGTAGGTTTTTTCAACCGAGTTTTATCAGTTTATTCAACATTTATTGGGACTTTTGGAGTTTTCCGTTCTTTGCGCCAAGAGAGGATGGGAATGTTAGCAACCTTGGCTAGCATTGTGGCGCGAATTCGACAGAAGAAATGGACATTCTAAAACCAAACAACGATTTATTCTGGAAATAGGACTCCTTGTACAACATTCTGATGGAAGCTCAGCAAAAGTAAGAAAACATTTATGATGTTATTTCGTATTTCTGTGTAATATGTTGATGCCTATTCTCCGCCGTGTTGGTGAGCGTTGTCTCACAATAACCCAAGCTGTATGTTGTGGTAAAGTTATTTTTAAAAATCTAACACAGCGGTTGCTTTAAGAACCAGTGTATCTTTCATTTGCCATACAACAAGTATTTTTATGTAAAGTTTATGATGAGTTCTTTGGTCAGATTAGGTGAGTGTCCAAAATATCTCCGGACATTCTGGGGAAATGTTGCTACGTATTCACAATGTATAACCACGATTTGCAGCTCTAAATATGCACATTTTCGAACAAAACATAAATGTATTGTATAACATGATGTTATAAGACTGTCATCTGATGAAGTTGTCCAAAGGTTAGTGATTAATTTTATATCTATTGCTGGTTTTTGCAAAAGCTACCTTTGCGGTGAATAAATGCCTTTGTGTGTTTGGCTATTGTGGTAAGCTAATATAATTCTATATTGTGTTTTCGCTGTAAAACACTTTAAAAAAAAATCGGAAATATTGGCTGGATTCACAAGATGTTTATCTTTCATTTGCTGTACACCATGTATTTTTCATAAATGTTTTATGATGAGTATTTATGTATTTCACGTTGTTCTCTGTAATTATTCTGTCTGCTTTGGTGCTATTTTTGATGGTGGCTGCAATCTATGATTTATACCTCAAATATGCACATTTTCGAACAAAACATAAATGTATTGTATAACATGTTATAAGACTGTCATCTGATGAAGTTGTTCAAGGTTAGTGATTCATTTTATCTCTATTTTGTCGGTTTTGTGAAAGCTACCTATGCGGTGGAAACATGGTGAAAATATGCGGTTGTGTGTTTGGCTATTGTGGTTAGCTAATAGAAATACATAGTGTTTTCGCTGTAAAACATTTTAAAAATCGGAAATGATGCCTGGATTCACAAGATGTTTATCTTTCATTTGCTGTATTGGACTTGTGATTTCATGAAAATTATATTATATGATATCCCTGTCCCGTTAGGCTAGGCTATGTTAGTCAGCTTTTTTGATGAGGAGGATCCCGGATCCGGGAGGGTGATGAAGTAGAGGTTAAATTACATTTTCACAGAACCGCTTGTTGCAATTTTGATGAGACTCTCTTGTTCAGATATCGGTAAGTGGACTGGAGGCAGGGCATGAAAGGGATAACGAAAATCCAGTTGTTTGTGTCGTCCGTTTCAGGAAAGTACCTGCGTAATTGCACACCTAGCTCACTCAGGTGCTTCGCTTTATCACATTTGACATTGTCCGTAAGCTTGAGTTAATTTGCACACAAAAAAATTATACAATGATGGAAAGACCTGTGTGTTGTCCTTGTTAATGCAGACAGAAAAGAGCTCCAACTTCTTAATCGTAGCCTCAATTTTGTCCCACACATTGAATATAGTTGTGGAGAGTTTCTGTAATCCTAGATTCAGATCATTCAGGCGAGAAAAAACATCACCCAGATAGGCCAGTCGTGTGAGAAACTCGTCATCATGCAAGCGGTCAGACAAGTGAAAATTTTGGTCAGTAAAGAAAAATTTAAGCTTGTCTCTCAATTTAAAAAAAACATGTCAATACTTTGCCCCTTGCGAACCAGCGCACTTCTGTATGTTGTAAAAGCGTTACATGGTCACTGCCCATATCATTGCATAGTGCAGAAAATACACAAGAGTTCAGGGGCCTTGCTTTAACAAAGTTAACCATTTTCACTGTAGTGTACAAAACGTCTTTCAAGCTGTCAGGCATTCCCTTGGCAGCAAGAGCCTCTCGGTAGATGCTGCAGTGTACCCAAGTGGCGTCGGCAGCAACTGTTTCCACTCCAGTATGTCTCCCTGTCATGGCTTTTGTACCATCAATACAGATACCAACATGAGCAGCAGCTACGTTTGGCTACATATGGCCCATTAGTGGAATTTCCACGAGAGAGTAACGGTTAATGTGATTGAATGTTAATTATTTGACTAGGCTACCTGTATTGTGTTGTTATTTCGCTTAACACTAGATGGTTTCATTTTATGAAACGAGGCTACTCAGGCGAGAAAAAAACCTCACCCAAATGTATAGAAAATATAAATGGACTGTTTGACTTTTTTAGCCCAAATAAATGCTTCACAGAGTTCAAGTAACTGACACATCTCAACTAGAGGTCGACCGATTATGATTTTTCAATGCCGATACCGATACCGATTATTGGAGGACCAAAAAAGCCGATAGCGATTAAATCGGCCGATTTTTTAAATGTATTTGTAATAATGACAATTACAACAATACTGAATGAACACTTATTTTAACATAATATGTTACATGAATAAAATCAATTTAGCCTCAAATAAATAATGAAACATGTTCAATTTGGTTTAAATAATGCAAAAACCAAGTGTTGGAGAAGAAAATAAAAGTGCAATATGTCCCGTGTAAAAAAGCTAACGTTTAAGTTCCTTGCTCAGAACATGAGAACATATGAAAGCTGGTGGTTCCTTTTAACACGAGTCTTCAATATTCCCAGGTAAGAAGTTTTAGGTTGTAGTTATTATAGGAACTATAGGACTATTTCTCTCTATACGATTTGTATTTCATATACCTTTGACTATTGGATGTTCTTATAGGCACTTTAGTATTGCCAGTGTAACAGTATAGCTTCCGTCCCTCTCCTCGCTCCTACCTGGGCACGAACCAGGAACACATCGACAACAGCCACCCTCGAGCAGAGCAAGGGGAACAACTACTCCAAGTCTCAGAGCGAGTGACGTTTGAAATGCTATTAGCGAGCACACCGCTAACTAGCTAGCCATTTCACATCGGTTACACCACCCTAATCTCGGGAGTTGATAGGCTTGAAGTCATAAACAGCGCAATAGCTGCTGGCAAACGCACGAAAGTGCTGATTGAATGAATGCTTACGAGCCTGTTGCTGCCTACCACCGCTCAGTCAGACTGCTCTATCAAATCATAGACTTAATTATAACATAATAACACACAGAAATACGAGCCTTTGGTCATTAAAATGGTCGAATCCGGAAACTATCATTTCGAAAACAAAACGTTTATTCGGAACCGTTCCGTATTTTATCTAACGGATGGCATCCTTAAGTCTAAATATTGCTGTTACATTGTACAACCTTAAATGTTATGTCATAATTATGTACAATTCTGGCAAATTAATTACGGCCTTTGTTAGGAATAAATGGACATCACACAGTTCGCAATGAGCCAGGCGGCCCAAACTGCTGCATATACCCTGACTGCTTGCACGGAACGCAAGAGAAGTGACACAATTTCCTTAATTATAAGAAATTCATGTTAGCAGGCAATATTAACAAAACATGCAGGTTTAAAAATATATACTTGTGTATTGATTTGAAAGATAAACTAGTAATATCATCAACCATGTGTAGTTAACTAGTGATTATGTTAAGATTGATTGTTTTTTATAAGATAAGTTTATTGCTAGCTAGCAACTTACCTTGGCTTCTTGCTGCCCTCGCGTAACAGGTAGTCAGCCTGCCACGCAGGCTCCTCGTGAAGTGCAATGTAAGGCAGGTGGTTAGAGCGTTGGACTAGTAACCGGAAGATTGCAAAAACGAATCCCCGAGCTGACAAGGTAAAAATCTGTCATTCTGCCCCTGAACAAGGCAGTTAACCCACCGTTCCTAGGCCGTCATTGAAAATAAGAATGTATTCTTAACTGACTTGCCTAGTTAAATAAAAGGTGTAAAAAAATATATACAAAAATAAATACACATTTTAAAAAATTGTCAAATCGGTGTCCAAAAATACCGATTACCGATTGTTATGAAAACTTGAAATCGGCCCTAATTAAATCGCCCATTCTGATTAATCGGTCAACCTCTAATCTCAACATCAACTGTTCAGAGGAGACTGTGTGAACAAGGCCATCATGGTCGAATTGCTGCAAAGGAATCACTACTAAAAGGACACCAATAATAAGAAGAGACTTGCTTGGGCCAAGAAACACGAGCAATGGAAACTAGACCGGTGGAAATTTGTCCTTTGGTCCGGAGTCCAAATTGGAGATTTTTGGTTCCAATCTCCGTTTCTTTGTGATATGCGGTGTGGGTGAACGGATGATCTCCATATGTGCATTTCCCACCATGAAGTATGGAGGAGGTGTGATGGTGTGGGGGTGCTTTGCTGGTGACACTGTTTGTGATTTATTTAGAATTCAAGGCACACTTAACAAGCATGGCTACCACAGCATTCTGCAACAATACGCCATCCCATCTGGTTTGGGCTTAGTGGGACTATAATTTGTTTTCAACAGGACAATGACCGAACACACCTCCAGCCTGTGTAAGAGCTATTTGACCAAGAAGGAGAGTGCTGCATCAGATGACCTGGCCTCCACAGTCACCCGACCACAACCAAATTGAGATGGTTTGGGGTGAGTCGGACCGCAGAGTGAAGGAAAAGCAGCCAACAAGTGCTCAGCATATGTGGGAACTCCTTCAAGACTGTTGGAAAAGCATTCCAGGTGAAGCTGGTTGAGAGAATGCCAAAAGGTTGCAAAGCTGTCATCAAGGCAAAGGGAGCCTATTTGAAGAATCTCTATATATATTGATTTGTTTAACACTTTTTTGGTTACTACAGATTCCATATGTGCTATTTTTTGGTTACTACAGATTCCATATGTGTTATTTCATAGTTTTGATGTCTTCACTATTATTCCACAATGTAGAAAATAGTCAAAATAAAGAAAAACCCTTGAATGAGTAGGTGTTCTAAAACTTTTGACTGTTGGTGTACACACACAAAAACTTAAGTTAACTCACACTTGAGAACGTCAGAGATGAGCTCCAAGTCCGTGCTGAGCTTCTTGATGTGGTCGAGGTTGGCAAGCGTTGCTATGGGAACGTACTGGTCACTGTCCATCTGGGAGACGAGGTAGAGGTCATTGGCCAGGTTCTCCCTGAGGGGACATCAGCCAATCAGAAAACAAACCTTACTGCCCACTGACCAATCAGAAACGACCCTCGCTGTCCACTGACCAATCACACAGACGTACCGTGACAGACAGGACTTCAGTGAGGTCTTCAGCTGCTCCATGAGCTCCTCTGAAAGCATCAACATTAATAACATATATTTGTATCAGACATTATCTGATAAACAGTCTTGTTTGACCAGCCAGTAATGTTGGTACCTGAGACACAGCTGTCCTGGACCAGGCCATTGGCTGACGGGTTTCCCATGGTGACCACCGGAAATTCTACACCGCCCGGTTCCAGCTGAGCCTCGCCCACTTCCTCCAAGTCATATCCCTGCTCATACCCTGAGGACCAATCAGGTAGTGACATTTACTAGACAGACACTAAAATAAGCCAAAGAAGAAGGCAGCAGACCCAGTAGCTGCCTCCCCCTCTGGATTAAGGGCTAGGCGTTGTTTTATATTCACTCTACTACCGCATGCTTACCTTCCTGGTTGTCAAGGTGACTGGTCACCGCCAGCCATGATTGGAGGGCGTCAGTGTAGACAAGGCCTGAGGGGTCCAGGCTAAGTGTGTGATTGGCCCATACTTGAGCATTTGGGTTCAGCTCAGAGACCGGGGTGGATTCCTGCAAGGGAACACACACACCCAAGGTCAGTGTGACTTCAAAAAATAGAAAACTTCTATAGTGTGTGTGTGTGTGTACTCCTCTGCTCCTGCCAGGTCTCAACTGGGTCAATCGTGATCAGAACAGAACTTCTTAACTCACATGAATAGAGATGTGTGTTTGCTCATCCCTACAGTTGACAGACACACACGGCTGAAGTACTCACAGGCTGGTGGTGAGGGTGCCCTTCCCAGAGACAAGAGTCCTGGGGCAGCAGAGTGCTGCAGGTGGTGTAGGCCATGGATCTAGGGGGCTGCTCCTCCTTATAGCCCTCCTCGCCTTCACCCTGGCTGGGCACCATACCCTGGGCCCATCCTCCACAGCCCTCTTGCAGCCCTGGCCCTAAATGCATCCAGGGAGAGGGGTAGAGGCCCGAGAAGGTGGGGTCCACTTCCTCCCCAAGCAGCTCTGACACCATGTCCATCATGCCACGCTCTTCAGTCTGACCTCTAAGCCCCACAGTGCCCGTCTCTGTGGTGACAGGCAGTGACCTCTGACCCAGGAACTGTATCTGGTAAGATGGGGTGGAGGTGTAAACATCAATCTGATCATGCTCCACCCCCCAGCACACCTGCCAGCAAATAGGAATCTGCAGTTGTTGCATCGTCTCCAGGGTAGTTCACAGCAGAACAGTTATCGCCGTGGTAACCGAAGATCAGGGGCTCCTCACTACTGTCAATGTGTGTCCCGACTCAAAACACACTACTGTCAATGTGTGTCCCTACTCAAAACACACTACTGAGGCTATCTGTTGCAACACATGTCTCTGGGAGGGATTCTACTCCCAGTGTGTGTCCCTGAGCTCTCTACAACTCTGTCATTTTGTTTCACAACATCCCTCCCTATATGTGTTTCCTCACAGTCGTCAGTCTGTATCTCTGCCCTTTTGTCATTGTGTGTTCCGGCCTCACTGTTCTCCTTAGACAGCGTTCTGCAGTCAGTGGGTTCAGTTCCTCTCTCTGAACTCACTCTCCAATCACTCCCCTCTGACCCTACAGAGGAGGAAGGGGACAAGGAGGTTGAAGAACCTTTACAGGGCGGTAAGTGAGTGTCCTCACTAGGCAGGTCCTGAGGGACAGGAGTAGAGCCTCCTCCTCAGCAGATGGCTGCTTTCTGCGTCCTCCTCACAGTCCTGAGGAAGATGGGCACCCGGCTCTGTTCTCACAGTCCTGAGGAAGATGGGCACCCGGCTCTGTCCTCACAGTCCTGAGGAAGATGGGCACCAGGCTCTGTCCTCACAGTCCTGAGGAAGATGGGCACCAGGCTCTGTCCTCACAGTCCTGAGGAAGATGGGCACCAGGCTCTGTCCTCACAGTCCTGAGGAAGATGGGCACCCGGCTCTGTCCTCACAGTCCTGAGGAAGATGGGCACCAGGCTCTGTCCTCACAGTCCTGAGGAAGATGGGCACCAGGCTCTGTCCTCACAGTCCTGAGGAAGATGGGCACCCGGCTCTGTTCTCACAACCCTGAGGAAGATGGGCACCCGGCTCTGTCCTCACAGTCCTGAGGAAGATGGGCACCAGGCTCTGTCCTCACAGTCCTGAGGAAGATGGGCACCCGGCTCTGTTCTCACAGTCCTGAGGAAGATGGGCACCCGGCTCTGTCCTCACAGTCCTGAGGAAGATGGGCACCCGGCTCTGTCCTCACAACCTTGAGGAAGATGGGCACCCGGCTCTGTCCTCACAGTCCTGAGGAAGATGGGCACCCGGCTCTGTCCTCACAGTCCTGAGGAAGATGGGCACCCGGCTCTGTCCTCACAGTCCTGAGGAAGATGGGCACCCGGCTCTGTCCTCACAGTCCTGAGGAAGATGGGCACCCGGCTCTGTCCTCACAGTCCTGAGGAAGATGGGCACCCGGCTCTGTCCTCACAGTCCTGAGGAAGATGGGCACCCGGCTCTGTTCTCACAGTCCTGAGGAAGATGGGCACCCGGCTCTGTTCTCACAACCCTGAGGAAGATGGCTGCTCCCTCTGGTGGGGTGACAGGTGACGGAAGCCATTTCCTGCCAGTGTTTCTGTTCCACACTGGTTTCCGGCTCCTTTTCTGTTCCTGCAGACCTTCCCCCTATAACCTCAGCCTGGACTGGCCAATCAGTGAGCTCTGAGTCATCAGCAGGGCTCCTGTTATTTCCAGGAGGTTTGACATGATCCCCGTCAGGTCTCCCAGTATGCACATGGGTTATGTTTTGGTCAGGCTTGGTGTTGCGGTCAGAAGTAGTATCATACGGATCAAGTTTTGTTTCAGCTTCATGTTCCACATCCACTGGTCTAAGGTCAGATTTGAATGAGTAGACAGTGAAGTCCATGGGTAGAGACACTGCATAGACTGGGTAGACTGTCGATAGTGAGGAGAGTGTGAAGACTGGTGATACCTCTGTTAGTGTGGTCTCAACTGTCCTGCTGAGCATGGTCTCCTCCTCCATTTCTCCTCACAGCCTCTCACTGATCATACTTACTGAGACAGTCTGGTATATCTCCAGCCCCTCCATCTCTCACTGATCACACTTACTGAGACAGTCTGGTATATCTCCAGCTCCTCCATCTTTCCTCTCACTGATCACACTTACTGAGACAGCGTCTCCGCCGTATATCGTTCCCAGCCCCCCCCCCCCCGTCCCCGGCGGATCTCCGCCCCTCCCTCTCACTGATCACAGTTAATGAGACAGTCTGGATCACCCTCCACCTCCTCCACGCCCCTGGCGCGGTCCCAGCTCCTCCATCTCTCCTCTCACTGATCACAGTTAATGAGACAGTCTGGTATATCTCCAGCCCCTCCATCTCCACTACACATGTGGCTTCATTCACTGCCCCAAGCAGGGGGCTGGAGTTGGGACTAGGACTAGAGCTGGGTGTGAGCTGCTCCTCTGTAAGGGTAGGGTCAGGAGGGCAGGAGTCTGTGGGGGTGGGGATAGAGTTATGGGTATCATGGATATTTAAATCTGTAAGGGTAGGGTAAGGAGGGCAGGAGTCTGTGGGGGTGGGGATAGAGTTATGGGTATCATGGATATTTAAATCTGTAAGGGTAGGGTCAGGAAGGCAGGGGTCTGTGGGGGTGGGGATAGAGTTATGGGTATCATGGATATTTAAATCTGTAAGGGTAGGGTCAGGAGGGCAGGAGTCTGTGGAGGTGGGGATAGAGTTATGGGTATCATGGATATTTAAATCTGTAAGGGTAGGGTCAGGAGGGCAGGAGTCTGTGGAGGTGGGGATAGAGTTATGGGTATCATGGATATTTAAATCTGTAAGGGTAGGGTCAGGAGGGCAGGAGTCTGTGGAGGTGGGGATAGAGTTATGGGTATCATGGATATTTAAATCTGTAAGGGTAGGGTCAGGAGGGCAGGAGTCTGTGGAGGTGGGGATAGAGTTATGGGTATCATGGAGGTTTAAATCCCTCTTTGCATTTTCTCTTTTCTGGCTGCTGTGAACTGTCTTCTCTGTGGGCATAGAACCTCTCTTCTTACCACACCCTCTCTCCTCCCGGCGGGATGTCAGCTCAAGTATGTCGGGAGCTGTAATGTCTCCAGTTAACAGCAGGGTTCTGGTGTTTCCGGGGGCGATGGGGCTGTCCTGTCGTAATGCCTGAGGGTCCTCATAGCTTCTCCAAAGAAGGTCCGGCAGAGCTGGTGCCACGGGGGGCTCACAATAGGATTGGTCAAAAGCTGCTGGTTCCAATGTTTGTGATTGGTTGATGGGTGTAAATTCATCTGCTTGTGATTGGTCAGAAGCCATAGGTTCAGAAGCCTTGTGTTCTGTTATGTGCCATAGGTCAGGCGTTAGCAGATTTCACTCTGTGTGATTGGTCATTGGCTGTAGGTTCTTCTGTGTGTGATCGGATAGAGGCTGTATGTTCCCCTGAATGTGATTGGATAGCTGTAGGTTCTTCAATGTTCGATTGAATAAAGGATAATTGTTCCGCTGTCTGCAATTGGTCAGGGTCGAGGTCATATGCGTCGATGGAGCAGGCGCTGTAGAAGCTCTGAGTTCTGGCCCTGAAACCCCGCCCCAGGGGTTCCCTGACAACACAGTATTCCTCATCAATCCGCCACTAAATTGAGGTAATCCCCCCAGCTCTGACATCATACAGCTGGTGGGTTGGGGATGTCTTGACCAGGCGGGTTCCCCAACCCTCTGTCTCTTCCTGGCCAGGGTCCAGGGTCCGGCTGAACCAGGTATCCCGAGCACTTCATTCTCTGCTATCCTCTGTCTCACTGGGCTCTCAATTGTGTTCACTATTTTCTGTCTTTCTGGGTTCTCCATGGTGTTCTCTGTTTGGCTGGGTTCTGCATGGTGTTCTCCATCTGTCTCGCTAGGTTCTCAAATGTCTTCATCTTTTGTTTGGGTGGGTTCTGCATGGTGTTCTCCATCTGTCTTGCTAGGTTCTCAAATGTCTTCATCTTCTGTTTGGGTGGGTTCTGCATGGTGTTCTCTATCCTTTGTCTAGGTGAATTCTCCATGCTGTTGTCTACTATCTTCTGTTTTAATTGGCTCTCCACACCCTCCTCCATATACAGAACATTCTCACAGCTGGCCCTGGCCTTGGCAGTGTGTGTGTGTGGCACTCCTGCCTCCATGGAGTGTATGTGTGTGTGTGTTGGTCTGTCTGACCATGCCGGGGCCCGTGGAGGCGTTAATAATAGCCGGTTCCTCCTCCTGTGAGTGTTCTGGACTGAGTGGCCACCGACTCCGCTACCTCTCGCCATGGGGCCTGTCGACACGTTGTCTTGGATGACATTGTTCTTCTTCTCCTGTTCCTGAATCTTCCATTTGGCTGGTCCGTCTGGCACACAAGTGTGTTGAGCCAGTTGGTCATATACATGTTGAGCCAGGCCATTAGCATGTGACCTGTCCTGGTTCTTGCCCCCTAGCCCCTCTGGGCTTGATACCTGAAGCAGCCTGGTCCTATCACTCAGCAGGCCTGGGCTCAGCTCCTTACTGCAGCAGCAGCCATCTTCACTACAAGCCTCTACAACAGCCAAGCACCTCAACAACACTCAGACACAGATCCTCTCACTAGCTCATCTCACACAGAAAGAGGAAAGACCGTAACTATCAATCACTTTCCCCTTCTCTTCTCATGCTTTCCTCCTCCCCTGCCCAGAACAGCACATGTGAAGGAGCTCACATGGCCCTGCCACTCAAGAGAGCCCCCCAGTGTGTGGTTATAGTTGGAATAGGCACATGGCCAGACGTGCACCAATGCAAGAGCATAGAGGAAGCCACCCCCCTATCTCTCCTTCTCCCTCCCTCTGTCCCTTTTAGGTTCTCTTGTTCACGTTTACTCTTGCCTATTTGGCTGACTTACTCCCTTTCTCACTCTCTCTCCCTGCAAGGCCACTACAGAAGGCATGCCTAGACTGTGACTCTATGGCTAAATACCCACTGAAGCTCTGAGCAGCAGGAGGGATAAAATAGTTACGGGTGTATATGGGATGTATGCTAGTGTGTGTGTACTAATGAACAATCTGAACAACACATCAAGTCACAAACAACTGCACAATCCTTGTGACAATCTGCAACGTAGGTCTTGTATCTAATGATTAGAGCTAGGAGGTTTTTACTGGTCAGGCCACATAGCTGAGAAACATGTTATCTACTATGCCAGACCCAAAAGGCTGTGTGTGTGAGTAAAGACCTTTAGTGACAGTACTGTACCAGGTGTTGACGCTCCAGACCGAGGTGATGTGACCACGTCTCCCGCGTTAGCAGCACCGGAGGCTCAGCTGGGACGGCCGACTCCTGGTCTGACGTCATGTGACGTCTGAACTCCTCTCAGGGATGTGTGCTGCTGTCACCAGGGAAGCTGGTTGGGGGATATATCTAAACTCAGCAAAAAATAGAAACGTCCCTTTTTCAGGACCCTGTCTTTCAAAGATAATTCGTAAAATCCAAATAACTTCACAGATCTTCATTGTAAAGGGTTTAAACACTGTTCCCCATGCTTGTTCAATTAACCATAAACAATAAATGAACATGCACCTGTGGAACGGTCGTTAAGACACTAACAGCTTACAGACAGTAGGCAATTAAGGTCACAGTTATGAAAACTTATGACACTAAAGAGGCCTTTCTACTGACTCTGAAAAACACCAAAAGAAAGATGCCCAGGGTCCCTGCTCATCTGCATGAACGTGCCTTAGGCATGCTGCAAGGAGGCATGAGGACTGCAGATGTGGCCAGGGCAATAAATTGCAATGTCCGTACTGTGAGACGCCTAAGACAGTGCTACAGGGAGACAGGACGGACAGCTGATCGTCCTCGCAGTGGCAGACCACGTGTAACAACACCTGCACAGGATTGGTACATCCGAACATCAAACCTGCGTGACAGGTACAGGATGGTCTACAACAACTTCCCGAGTTACACCAGGAACGCACAATCCCTCCATTAGTGCTCAGACTGTCCGCAATAGGCTGAGAGAGGCTGGACTGGGGGCTTGTAGGCCTGTTGTAAGGTAGGTCCTCACCAGACATCACCGGCAACAACGTCGCCTATGGGCACAAACCCACCGTCGCTGGACCAGACAGGACTGGCAAAAAGTGCTCTTCACTGACGAGTCGCGGTTTTGTCTCACCAGGGGTGATGGTCGGATTCGTGTTTATCATCAAAGGAATGAGCGTTACACCGAGGCCTGTACTCTGGAGCGGGATCGATTTGGAGGTGTAGGGTCCGTCATGGTCTGGGGCGGTATGTCACAGCATCGGAGTGAGCTTGTTGTCATTGCAGGCAATCTCAACGCTGTGCGTTACAGGGAAGACATCCTCCTCCCTCATGTGGTACCCTTCCAGCAGGCTCATCCTGACATGACCCTCCAGCATGACAATGCCACCATCCATACTACTCGTTCTGTGCGTAATTTCCTGCAAGACAGGAATGTCAGTGTTCTGCCATGGCCAGCGAAGAGCCTGGATCTCAATCCCATTGAGCACGTCTGGGACCTGTTGGATCGGAGGGTGAGGGCTAGGGCCATTCCCCCCCAGAAATGTCCGGGAACTTGCAGGTGCCTTGGTGGAAGAGTGGGGTTACATCTCACAGCAAGAACTGGCAAAGCTGGTGCAGTCCATGAGGAGGAGATGCACTGCAATACTTAATGCAGCTGGTGGCCACACCAGATAATGACTGTTACTTTTGATTTTGACCCCCCTTTGTTCAGGGACACATTATTCCAGTTCTGTTAGTCACATGTCTGTGGAACGTGTTCAGTTTATGTCTCAGTTGTTGAATCTTGTTATGTTCACACAAACATTTACACATGTTAAGTTTGCTGAAAATAAACGCAGTTGACAGTGAGATGACTTTTCCTTTTTTGCTGAGTTTATATGTGTATATAACAGTGCCTTCGGGAAAGTATTCAGACCCCATTTTGTTACGTTATAGCCTTATTCTAAAATGGACTAAATTAAATAAAATTCCTCAGAAATGTACACAACACCTCATATTCACAAACTGAAAAAATAGAAATTTTTGAAAATGTATTAAATAAAAAACAGGAATTCCTTCTTTACATGAGTATTCAGACCCTTTGCTATGAGACTAGGAATTGAGCTCAGATGCATCCTGTTTCCATTGATCATCCTTGAGATGTTTCTACAACTTGATTGGAGTCCACCTGTGTTAAAATAAATTGATTGGACATGATTTGGAAAGGCACACACCTGTCTATATAAGGTCCCACAGTTGACAGTGCATGTCAGAGCAAAAACCAAGCCATAAGGTCGAAGGAATTGTCCATAGAGCTCTGAGACAGGATTGTGTCGAAGCACAGATCTGGGGAAGGGTACCAAAACATTTCTGCAGCATTGAAGGTCCCCAAGAAGGTTCACCTTCCAAAGGTACAACGACCCTAAGCACACAGGCAAGACAATTCAGGAGTGGCTTCGGGACAAGTCTCTGAATGTCCTTAAGTGGCCCAGCCAGAGCCTGGACTTCCGATCGAACATCTCTGGAGAGACCTGAAAATAGCTGCCCATCCAACCTGACAGAGCTTGAGAGGATCTGGAGAGAAGAATGGGAGAAACTTCCCAATACAGGTGTGCCAAGCTTGTAACGTCATACCCAAGAAGACTCGAGGCTGTAATCCCTGCCAAAGGTGCTTCAACAAAGTACTGAGTAAACAGTCTGAATACTTATGTAAATGTTTTTGCAAAAAATTATAAAACCTGTTTTTGATTTATCATTATGAGGTATTGTGTGTCATGACGTTTGCCTGTGGGTGAGGTTTATGACCCCCCCCCCATAAATACCTTTCTCCCTTCTCTCTTGACTCTACAGAAGGACTCTTGAAAAGCCTTTGTTAAACACAGAGAGTCTGGGAACATCAAAAGGTGGGGGGGAAAGGAACCATATTTCGGTAATCCAACCAGCTGAAAATATGCGTTGGTACTAAATGAATATGATGCCAGATCAGTTGGCGTCTGAGACATTATTACTGATGATAGGACGACATAAACTGTATCTTGGAAAGTCTACACATTATAGTTATCAGATGCACATGGAATTGTTGTGCAATTTAAATGTTGAAATATGAAACTATTTGTGAAAAGATGTAATTTAGCTTCTTAATGAGAGAACGGTTTGTCATAGAGTAAACTATGCTCAACTCAGTGGCCCTGCCCATGTGAACCGACATTGGTTATAAACTATGAAACACGCCCTTCTCTCCCCTCCTAGCCTTGACGAAAATGTAACTTTCTGTTCCGAGGACTTGCGGTCCCCGTGTTGAAAGGACAAAGATCACCTACAGAACTAAGCCAACCTCAGCGTGAGCTCTGGTTGAACGACAAGAACCTTTTTCTTTGCCAAGATAATCCATCCACCTGACAGGTTTGGCATATCAAGAAGCTGATTAAACAGCATGATCATTACACAGGTGCACCTTGTGCTGGGAACAATAAAAGGTAACTTTTGTCACAACAATGCCATAGATGTGCCAAGTTGAGGGAAAGTGCAATTGGCGTGCTAACTGCAAGAATGCCCACCAGAGCTGTTGCCAGATAATTTAATGTTAATTTCTCTACCATAAGCCACCTCCAACGTCATTTTAGAGAATTTGTCAGTACGTTCAACTAGCCTCACAACCGAAGACCACGTGTAACCAAGCCAGCCCAGGACCTCCACATCCGGCTTCTTCACCTGCGGGATCGTCTGAGGGAGTGCTGAGGAGTATTTATTTCTGTAATAAAGCTCTTTTGTGTGGAAAAACTCATTCTGATTGGCTGGGCCTGGCTCCCCAGTGGGTGGGCCTATGCCCTATCAGGGCCACCCATGGCTGCGCTCCTGCCCAGTCATGTGAAATCCATAGATTATGCCCTAATGAATTTATTTCAATTGACTGATTTCCTTATATTAATTGTAACTCAGTTAAGTCTTTGAATCTTTAAAAATCTATTTTTGTTCAGTATGAATAGAGAGGAGAATGTGCTCAACCAGTGCATGCCGCAGACACAATCTACTGATTCGGGCTCTGGACATCTGACTGCAAGTTACCAGACACTGACAGCTGACTATGAATTTATGAAGCTTGTTGCACCACATTTGCAGACAGATTTTGAAAGATCAGTCAGTGACACAGTTGGCTTTGTGAGAGCATTCATGTCAATTTGGACTAAGGGCTCTATTCAATCTGTAAAACTGACGCGTTACAGATTCCGCGATAGAAATTGTTAAGTAATTTACGATTGAACCGACATATGCGTTTAACGTGAATGTAGTCTCCGCTAAAGCAGCAACATTGCATTTAAGTTTCAATCACGCTGTAAAGCAGATTTTCCGTGGTGCGGATTGAATAGAGCGCTTGTTTGACTAATAACGTTACATATAATTTGGGCGAGGGAATTTGTGTGACTAGCCTACATAAGATGACTAGCTAGCTAAAGTTAACTTTGCAAAATAGAGGTCGACAACATGCCAGCTTTAGCTAATGGTGAGCTGCCACTTGCCAGCACATGACTCATTCACCTGGGGCGTATTAATTACGCCGAATATGTTGCAAAACGTTTCTAAAACGGAAGCAACCAGAACGAAACGTGGAGTGACATATAGCAGCTGTATTTATTCAATGGAAAATTCATTTTCCGTTTTGCAACGGTTTGGACTAATGATTACACCCCTGATTGGCCCTGTAGCGAAAACAGCTGACGTTAGCGTTAGCTAACTAGCGGTACTTACTTACTGTCCACATTGACTAACAAACCTAGCTAGTTAGTCACCGTTAGCGAATGTTAGTTCCCAGTGGCCGTTGCTTAATCTGGCAAAGTTAGCTAGAGAGGTGCGCATCCAACTAGCCATATATAATGTAGCTAATTACAGTAACAAAATAAATCAACAGGGACAAGTTTCTTTGATCGGTTCACAACATATGGTGAGAATAACAATGATGTATTAGCTAACGTTAACTTTCACAGTCATTGACCAAATAACTTATTGAATCAGTTTGCTTTGCTAACTAACGTTACATAGGCAAAGCAACTCACCTGGCCAATTTTGGCTAATATTCTCCTCTGCATATGATGTTAGCTAGTTTAGCCGTGTGTGTTGCTTTTCAGACCGCCCGCCCGTCAAGTCTACCTCCTCCAAAATGACATGTAAACAAAACTTTTCAGTAACCATGGGCACCAACAGCCTACCGAGACCAAAAAAAATCTATATTATTTTTAAAGGTTAAGTTTGTGTTAACGAAAAATCTGAGGAATTTGAAAAATGTTTAAATTAGCAAACATTTATATTCGAAAAAAATCTCTGAACTTCTTTGCATTATTTTCAGGTGTAGCGAGCAGATCCGACTCGCTTGTTTACAGCTGGTCGGACAGTCTTCCTGTGTAGATTAAAACACCACGGAGCCGGCGCAAGATATGGCTCGGGAAAACGTACCCCAATCCAGGGAGCAGAAATACATTGTACTCCGAATTGGCCCATTATCCCAATTGTTACACAGAGAAGAATGAACGAGTGCTAATGGTCGGATCTGCTGCCTATGGCAGGTCACAGGTGCTGTCTGGAATGTTGGCTGATAGAGAGGTTTGAATAATGAATAAAAATGACAGATTTCAATAATGTTTATTTCTGAACATACAGTACATGACTGACATAATAAGATACACCATTCATTCACCACAAAATGAAACGAAAAAACCTAAATCACTCAACAGTTATAGTGATAAAGCATAGAAAGGTTTTCCCCTAATATTCCTTGGTTATAGTAAGCAGTGAACATCTATTGTTTCAGCCTGGGCAGGGGATTGTACACATAAAAGTGCCATCTAGACTATTTTAAAGTAGAGTCCCAGTGGTAAACATTTTCACAGAGTAGGAGTCCATACTCAGAAGGGTCCCTCGGTGGAGTCCATACTCAGAAGGGCCCCTCAGGTGGAGTCCATACTCTGTAGAGTCCCAGCAGTATAGGGTCCCTCAAGAGGAGTTATAGTCAGTAGGGTCCCTCATGAGGAGTTATAGTAAATAGGGTCCCAGCAGTATGATCAGTAGGGTCCCTCAGGAGGAGTTATAGTCAGTAGGGTCCCTGCAGTATGATCAGTAGGGTCCCTCAGGAGGAGTTAAAGTCAGTAGGGTCCCAGCAGTATACTCAGTAGGGTCCCTCAGGAGGAGTTATTGTCAGTAGGGCCCCTCAGGAGGAGTTATAGTCAGTAGGGTCCCAGCAGTATGATCAGTAGGGTCCCTCAGGAGGAGTTATAGTCAGTAGGGTCCCAGCAGTATACTCAGTAGGGTCCCTCAGGAGGAGTTATACTCAGTAGGGTCCCTCAGGAGGAGTTATAGTCAATAGGGTCCCAGCAGTATTCCTCAGTAGGGTCCCTCAGGAGGAGTTATAGTCAATAGGGTCCCAGCAGTATACTCAGTAGGGTCCCTCAGGAGGAGTTATATTCAGTAGGGCCCTAGCAGTATACTCAGTAGGGTCCCTCAGGAGGAGTTATAGTCAGTAGGATCCCAGTAGTATGCTCAGTAGGGTCCCTCAGGAGGAGTTATAGTCAGTAGGGTCCCTGCAGTATGATCAGTAGGGTCCCTCAGGAGGAGTTAAAGTCAGTAGGGTCCCAGCAGTATACTCAGTAGGGTCCCTCAGGAGGAGTTATTGTCAGTAGGGCCCCTCAGGAGGAATTATAGTCAGTAGGGTCCCAGCAGTATACTCAGTAGGGTCCCTCAGGAGGAGTTATACTCAGTAGGGTCCCTCACGAGGAGTTATAGTCAATAGGGTCCCAGCAGTATTCCTCAGTAGGGTCCCTCAGGAGGAGTTATAGTCAATAGGGTCCCAGCAGTATACTCAGTAGGGTCCCTCAGGAGGAGTTATAGTCAGTAGGGCCCTAGCAGTATACTCAGTAGGGTCCCTCAGGAGGAGTTATAGTCCGTAGGGTCCCAGCAGTATATTCAGTAGATCCCTCAGGAGGAGTTATAGTCAGTAGGGTCCCAGCAGTATACTCAGTAGGGTCCCTCAGGAGGAGTTATAGTCAGTAGGATCCCAGTAGTATGCTCAGTAGGGTCCCTCAGGAGGCGTTATAGTCAGTAGGGTCCCAGCAGTATACTCAATAGGGTCCCTCAGGAGGAGTTATAGTCAGTAGGATCCCAGTAGTATGCTCAGTAGGGTCCCTCAGGAGGCGTTATAGTCAGTAGGGTCCCAGCAGTATACTCAGTAGGGTCCCTCAAGAGGAGTTATAGTCAGTAGGGTCCCAGCAGTATACTCAGTAGGGTCCCTCAGGAGGAGTTATAGTCAATAGGGTCCCAGCAGTATACTCAGTAGGGTCCCTCAGGAGGAGTTATAGTCAGTAGGGTCCCAGCAGTATACTCAGTAGGGTCCCTCAGGAGACGTTGTAGTCAGTAGGGTCCCAGCAGTATACTCAGTAGGGTCCCTCAGGAGGAGTTATAGTCAGTAGGATCCCAGTAGTATGCTCAGTAGGGTCCCTCAGGAGGAGTTATAGTCAGTAGGGTCCCTGCAGTATGATCAGTAGGGTCCCTCAGGAGGAGTTAAAGTCAGTAGGGTCCCAGCAGTATACTCAGTAGGGTCCCTCAGGAGGAGTTATTGTCAGTAGGGCCCCTCAGGAGGAGTTATAGTCAGTAGGGTCCCAGCAGTATACTCAGTAGGGTCCCTCAGGAGGAGTTATACTCAGTAGGGTCCCTCAGGAGGAGTTATAGTCAATAGGGTTCCAGCAGTATTCCTCAGTAGGGTCCCTCAGGAGGAGTTATAGTCAATAGGGTCCCAGCAGTATACTCAGTAGGGTCCCTCAGGAGGAGTTATAGTCAGTAGGGCCCTAGCAGTATACTCAGTAGGGTCCCTCAGGAGGAGTTATAGTCCGTAGGGTCCCAGCAGTATATTCAGTAGATCCCTCAGGAGGAGTTATAGTCAGTAGGGTCCCAGCAGTATACTCAGTAGGGTCCCTCAGGAGGAGTTATAGTCAGTAGGATCCCAGTAGTATGCTCAGTAGGGTCCCTCAGGAGGCGTTATAGTCAGTAGGGTCCCAGCAGTATGCTCAATAGGGTCCCTCAGGAGGAGTTATAGTCAGTAGGGCCCTAGTAGTATACTCAGTAGGGTCCCTCAGGAGGAGTTATAGTCAGTAGGGTCCCAGCAGTATACTCAGTAGGGTCCCTCAGGAGACGTTGTAGTCAGTAGGGTCCCAGCAGTATACTCAGTAGGGTCCCTCAGGAGGAGTTATAGTCAGTAGGATCCCAGTAGTATGCTCAGTAGGGTCCCTCAGGAGACGTTGTAGTCAGTAGGGTCCCAGCAGTATGCTCAATAGGGTCCCTCAGGAGGAGTTATAGTCAGTAGGGTCCCTCAGGAGGAGTTATAGTCAGTAGGATCCCAGTAGTATGCTCAGTAGGGCCCCTCAGGAGGAGTTATAGTCAGTAGGGTCCCAGCAGTATGCTCAGTAGGGCCCCTCAGGAGGAGTTATAGTCAGTAGGGTCCCAGCAGTATGCTCAGTAGGGCCCCTCAGGAGGAGTTATACTCAAGTAGATGGTATTGAATAGCAGGTAGGACATAGTGAAGGCCATGCGAGGAGTACGAGTCGATCAAGTAGGTGTAGCTAAGTAGCAGGTCCACGTTCTGCCGCACCAGCCGTTGTCGGTGGAGACGTGTCCCCTCGGTTGGGGGGGATCCTCAGGGTTCTGGGATGGAGTTCCGTGGGAGTTTGACAAATGGGGGAACAGGGTTCGCTCGATGTCATTGCCGTGGAAACAGCCGTCGAAGGCCATGGCCTGGCTGGCGTTATAAGAGGTTGGGAGCTGAATGGAGGGACAGACACGCACACAAAAAGAATACATCTTGATACACTGTGTGGATAATATAGAACATACTAGGATATAGAACATAATTTCTCATATCTGAACACTAGAGAGCAGTGTTGTGTAGAGAGAATACTCTCTCAACAAATATCCTGGAAATTGATGACCTATGACCTTTTCTCTATTCAGTCGTCTCATCTCCTCTAGCATAGAAAAGTAGTTGACAGAAGCGTATTCTATCACTGACAGGAACACAAACAGGAAGCTGGTCCATAGGTGGATGTCCACCACCTTCACTTTAGGACACCTGAATCACACACACATGCAGTATACACACGCACACACACACACAAACAAACACGCATGCAGGCACGGACGCACGCACACGCACACACACACAATTACACTTACTTGTGGCATGGTGGAGGACACCGCAGTAATGATGGTGGACATGGTCAGCACTGTAGTGATAACTGAAGGAAGAGGACATGTGTTTGTGGGGAGGGGGACAGCAGGTGTGTTAGGACTCACTTCTGTCATCATGAAGTGCTTTGAGAGACTAGTCAAGGATCATATCACCTCTACCTTACCTGACACCCTAGACCCACCTCAATTTGCTTACAGCCCCAATAGATCCAAAGACGATGCAATCGCCATCGCACTGCACACTGCCCTATCCCTTCTGGACAAGAGTCAGAATGCTGTTCATGAACTATAGCTCAGCATTCAAAACCATAGTACCCTCGAAGGTCATCATTAAGCTCGAGGTCCTGGGTCCGAACCCCGCCCTGTGCAACTGGGTCCTGGACTTCCTGACGGGCCGCTCCCAGGTGGTGAAGGTAGGAAACAACTCCTTCACTTCGCTAATCCTCAACACTGCGACCCTACAAGGATGCGTACACAGCCCCCTCTTGTACTCCCTGTTCACCCATGACTACGTGGCCACGCACGCCTCCAACTCAATCATCAAGTTTGCAGATGACACAACATTAGTAGGCCTGATTACCAACAATGACGAGACATCGTACAGGGAGGAGGTGAGGGCCCTGGGAGTGTGGTGCCAGGAAAATAACCTCTCACCCAACATCAACAAAACCAAGGAGCTGATCGTGGACTTCAGGAAACAGCAGAGGTAGCACCTCCCTATCCACATCTACGGGACCACAGTGGAGAATGTGGAAAGCTTTGAGTTCCTCGGCGTACACATCACTGACAAACTGAAATTGTTCACCCACACAGACAGGGTGGTGAAGAAGGCGCAACAGCACCTCTTCAACCTCAGGAGGCTGAAGAAATTTGTCGTGGCACCTAAAACCCTCACAAACTTTTACAGATGCACAACTGAGAGTATCCTGTCGGGCTGTATGATTGTCTGGTACGGCAACTGCACCGCCCGCAACTGCAGGGCTCTCCAGAAGGTGGTGCGGTCTGCCCAACGCATCACCGGGGGCAAACTACCTGCCCTCCAGGACAACTACACCACCCGATGTCACAGGAAGGCCAAAAAGATAATCGAGGACAACAACCATCCTAGCCACTGCCTGTTCACCCCGCTATCATCTAGAAGGCGAGGTCAGTACAGGTGCATCAAAGCTGGGACCGAGAGACTGAAAAACAACATTCTATCTCAAGGCCTCAAATAGCCATCACTAGCACATTAGAGTCTGCTGCCCTATATACATAGACTTGAAATCACTGGCCGCTTTAATATATATATATATATATTTTTTTTTAACCTTTATTTAACCAGGTAGGCAAATTGAGAACACGTTCTCATTTACAATTGCGACCTGGCCAAGATAAAGCAAAGCAGTTCGACACATACAACAACACATAGTTACACATGGAGTAAAACAAACATATAGTCAATAATACAGTGAAAAAAAACAAGTCTATATACAATGTGAGCAAGTGAGGTGAGATAAGGGAGGTGAAGGCAAACAAATATATGTATAAATAAATAAAAATATAAAAAGGCCATGGAGGCGAAGTGAGTACAACACAGCAAGTAAAATAAAAAATAAAAAACACTGGAATGGTTGGTTTGCAGTGGAAGAAAGTGCAAAGTAGAGACAGAAATAATGGGGTGCAAAGGAGCAAAATAAATTAATAAATAAATACAGTAGGTAAAGAGGTAGTTGTTTGGGCTAAATTGTAGATGGGTTATGTACAGGTGCAGTAATCTATGAGCTGCTCTGACAGCTGGTGCTTAAAGCTAGTGAGGGAGATAGGTGTTTCCAGTTTCAGAGATTTTTGTAGTTCGTTCCAGTCATTGGCAGCAGAGAACTGGAAGGAGAGGCGTCCAAAGGAAGAATTGGTTTTGGGGGTGACTAGAGAGATATACCTGCTGGAGCGCGTGCTACAGGTAGGTGCTGCTATGGTGACCAGCGAGCTGAGATAAGGGGGGACTTTACCTAGCAGGGTCTTGTAGATGACCTGGAACCAGTGGGTTTGGCGACGAGTATGAAGCGAGGGCCAGCCAACGAGTGTGTACAGGTCGCAGTGGTGGGTAGTATATGGGGCTTTGGTGACAAAACGGATGGCACTGTGATAGACTGCATCCAATTTATTGAGTAGGGTTTTGGAGGCTATTTTGTAAATGACATCACCGAAGTCGAGGATTGGTAGGATGGTCAGTTTTACAAGGGTATGTTTGGCAGCATGAGTAAAGGATGCTTTGTTGCGGAATAGGAAGCCAATTCTAGATTTGACTTTGGATTGGAGATGTTTGATGTGAGTCTGGAAGGAGAGTTTACAGTCTAACCAGACACCTAGGTATTTGTAGTTGTCCACATATTCTAAGTCAGAGCCGTCCAAAGTAGTGATGTTGGACAGGCGGGCAGGAGCAGGCAGCGATCGGTTGAAGAGCATGCATTTGGTTTTACTTGTATTTAAGAGCAGTTGGAGGCCACGGAAGGAGAGTTGTATGGCATTGAAGCTCGCCTGGAGGGTTGTTAACACAGTGTCGAAAGAAGGGCCAGAAGTATACAGAATAGTGTCGTCTGCGTAGAGGTGGATCAGAGAATCACCAGCAGCAAGAGCGACATCATTGATGTAAACAGAGAAGAGAGTCGGTCCAAGAATTGAACCCTGTGGCACCCCCATAGAGACTGCCAGAGGCCCGGACAACAGACCCTCCGATTTGACACACTGAACTCGATCAGAGAAGTAGTTGGTGAACCAGGCGAGGCAATCATTAGAGAAACCAAGGCTGTCGAGTCTGCCAATGAGGATGTGGTGATTGACAGAGTCAAAAGCCTTGGCCAGGTCAATGAATACGGCTGCACAGTATTGTTTCCTATCGATGGCGGTTACGATATCGTTTATGACCTTGAGCGTGGCTGAGGTGCACCCATGACCAGCTCTGAAACCAGATTGCATAGCGGAGAAGGTGTGGTGGGATTCGAAATGGTCGGTAATCTGTTTGTTGACTTGGCTTTCGAAGACCTTAGAAAGGCAGGGTAGGATAGATATAGGTCTGTAGCAGTTAGGGTCAAGGGTGTCCCCCCCTTTGAAGAGGGGGATAACCGCAGCTGCTTTCCAATCTTTGGGGATCTCAGACGACACGAAAGAGAGGTTGAAGAGGCTAGTAATAGGGGTGGCAACAATTTCAGCAGATAGTTTTAGAAAGAAAGGGTCCAGATTATCTAGCCCGGCTGATTTGTAAGGGTCCAGATTTTGCAGCTCATTTAGAACATCAGCTGACTGTATTTGGGAGAAAGAGAAATGGGGAAGGCTTGGGCGAGTAGCAGAGGGGAGGGCAGTGCTGTTGTCCGGGGTAGGGGTAGCCAGGTGGAAAGCATGGCCAGCCGTAGAAAAATGCTTATTGAAATTCTCAATTATAGTGGATTTGTCGGTGGTGACAGTGTTTCCTATCTTCAGAGCGGTTGGAAGCTGGGAGGAGGTGTTCTTATTCTCCATGGACTTTACGGTGTCCCAGAACTTTTTTGTATTTGTGTTGCAGGAAGCAAATTTCTGCTTGAAAAAGCTAGCCTTGGCTGTTCTAACTGCCTGTGTATATTGGTTTCTGGCTTCCCTGAAAAGTTGCATATCACGGGGGCTGTTCGATGCTAATGCAGAACGCCATAGGATGTTTTTCTGTTGGTTAAGGGCAGTCAGGTCAGGAGAGAACCAAGGGCTATATCTGTTCCTGGTTCTAAATTTCTTGAATGGGGCATGCTTATTCAAGATGGTGAGGAAGGCATTTTTAAAAAATGACCAGGCATCCTCTACTGACGGGATGAGATCAATATCCTTCCAGGATACCCCGGCCAGGTCGATTAGAAAGGCCTGCTCGCTGAAGTGTTTCAGGGAGCGTTTGACAGTGATGAGTGGAGGTCGTTTGACCGCTGACCCATTACGGATGCAGGCAATGAGGCAGTGATCGCTGAGATCTTGGTTGAAAACAGCAGAGGTGTATTTGGAGGGCAAGTTTGTTAGGATGATATCTATGAGGGTACCCGTGTTTACGGAATTGGGGTGGTACCTGGTAGGTTCATTGATAATTTGTGTGAGATTGAGGGCATCAAGCTTAGATTGTAGGGTGGCTGGGGTGTTGAGCATGTTCAAATTTAGGTCGCCTAGCAGCACGAGCTCTGAAGATAGATGGGGGGCAATCAGTTCACATATAGTGTCCAGAGCACAGCTGGGGGCAGAGGGTGGTCTATAGCAGGCGGCAACGGTGAGAGACTTGTTTTTAGAGAGGTGGATTTTTAAAAGTAGAAGTTCAAATTGTTTGGGAACAGACCTGGATAGTATAACAGAACTCTGCAGGCAGTCTTTGCAGTAGATTGCAACACCGCCCCCTTTGGCCGTTCTATCTTGTCTGAAAATCTTGTAATTGGGGATGAAAATGTCTGAATTTTTGGTGGTCTTTCTAAGCCAGGATTCAGACACGGCTAAAACATCCGGGTTGGTAGAGTGTGCTAAAGCAGTGAACAAAACAAACTTAGGGAGGAGGCTTCTAATGTTAACATGCATGAAGCCAAGGCTATTACGGTTACAGAAGTCATCAAAAGAGAGCGCCTGGGGAATAGGAGTGGAGCCAGGTACTGCAGGGCCTGGATTCACCTCTACATCACCAGAGGAACAGAGGAGGAGTAGGATAAGGGTACGGCTAAAAGCTATGAGAATTGGTCGCCTAGAGCTACTAGAGCAGAGAGTAAAAGGAAGTTTCTGGGGGCGATAAAATAGTTTAAAGGAATAATGTACAGACAAAGGTATGGTAGGATGTGAATACAGTGGAGGTAAACCTAGGTATTGAGTGATGATGAGAGAGATATTGTCTCTAGAATAATTAATTAATAATTAATAATGGTAATGGTACACTAGTCACTTTAATAATGTTTACATATTTTGCATTACTCATCTCATATGAATATACTGTATTCTATCCTATTCTACTGTATCTTAGTCTATGTCGCTCTGACATTGCTCCATTCCTTTACTATAGATTTGTGTGTATTGTTAGATATTATTTGTTAGATATTACGGCACTGTTGGAGCTAGAAACACAAGACCTCTGAGATGCATCTGCTAAACACGTGTATGTGACAAATTACATTTGATTTGATTTGATTTGTCTGGAGATCTCTAAAGAGAGAGGTCTGTGTGGGGGACAGCAGGCGTGTTAGGGTTGGATAGCTCTAATTTTGTATTTATTTATTTAACGAGGCAAGTCAGTTAAGAACAATTTCTTATTTACAATGACGGCCTACACTGGCCAAACCCGGACGACTCTGGGCCAACTGTGCGCCGCCCTATGGGACTCCCAATCACAGCCGGTTGTGATACAGCCTGGAATCGAACTAGGTTGTCTGTAGTGACGCCTCAAGCACTGAGATGCACACCGCTGAGCCAACTCGGGAGCTCCTAAAGGGAGAGGTGTGTGTGTATAAACTATTATGTACTGTATTTAGTATGTAGAAGTATAATCATGAGAATTGGTGTGTGTGTGTGTGTTTAGCTCTAGCCAGGTGTGTTCAGGGTTGTGTGTCCAGGTGTGTTTGTGCGTGTGTGTGTGTGTGTGTGTTAACCCAGGGAGACGCGTGCAGGCACCGCCCACCTGTCGATTCAGAGGGAGCAGCACCATCGGCAGGCTGGGGAAATAGGTCTGCAGCATGAAGAAGAAGAAGTGTCTCCTCAGGATGAAGTTTATTAACAAGCTGTTACACCAACCTGGAGAGAGACAGAAAGGAAAGGTGATGGAGAGAGAAAGAGAGTGAGAGGATAATGGGGGGAGAGAAAGAAAGAAAGAGGGTAATGCGGTGAGAGAGGGGGAGAGAGAGAGAAAAGTTGAGGGTTTTCTTAAAGAAGCCGTACGTTAGCCTAATAGTTACAAGAGACGAGACACACAAAGAACGCAAAACACACACATATAAATACTCAGACAGACCCGTGCTGCTGTAGAAGGCGAGGCCGCTGGAAGGGTGGAACTTCTTGACGAACAACTGAGAACAATCTCATCTGTCCTCAGAGACTCGTTGCCATTCTTCCAAAACAACATCAGATCATTGTCATTATACGCATCTAGAATGGGGGAGAGAGAAAGTGCGGTGTGTATTTGTGTAACCAATCAATCAGCAATCAGATGTTTAGTGTGGGTGAATGTTTATTTATGTAAATATGTGTGTGCATGTCTGTGTTAGTGCACGCGCGTGATGTGTGTCTGTGTGTGTGTGTGTGTGACTCACAGCTCTCTAGTTGTAGTGAACAGTTCTGAAGTCTATGGAGTAGAGAGCAGTCCCTGTGATCCTATAACAACATAATAATCATATAAAAAGAGATCAGATATAGTATACCTACATACAGCATAGTAATATACACACACACACGCGCTGATGCTCTACCTGACGCTGTAGAGTATGCTTCCGTCAGGATAGACCCTGATCATGATGTTCTCCATGGTGGTGTCGTGGATGAAGAACCTCTTCGAGTGTGCAAAGAACACATCAGGAACCCACGTCTTCTTCACCAGACACCCGCCAAACGTCCTGCTAACGTTGCTACGAGACAGAAAAGCCAGCCGCTCATCCTTCCAGGAGTGACGCAGGTACAGGGTCATGGTGATGCCCTCGGCAGAACACAGAAGATTGTTCAAACACACGTGTATAGATTATACACCCAGGGTACACAGGGTCCTACCATGTTGACCTCTGAGATGATGTCGATACTCTCCACCTGGACATCAATGCCCACAGGGATGGCTGCACCTGAGAACACACACACACACACACACACACACACACACACACACACACACACACACACACACACACACACACACACACACACACACACACACACACACACACACACACACAGCTCGTCAGGACCGGAGGAGCTCCTCACCACGACCCAAACCACCAAACCAGAGCAACAAACACAAACACCCACAAATTCCTGCTTCCTGCTACACCCACACACATGACATCACACTGAGGTCATTAATCAGGGCTATTCTCTGGTTGTCTCCAACCCTGGTCCTGGAGAGCTGCAATGTGTACACTTAGAAAAAAGCGTTCCAAAAGGGTTCTTCAGCTGTCCCCATAGGAGAATCAAATAAAAATGTATTTGTCACAAGAACCATGTAGACCTTAACGTGAAATACTTACTTACAAGCCCTTAACCAACAATGCAGTTAAAAATATATAGTTAATCAAATATTTAATAACTAAACAAAAGTTTTTAAAAATCTAATAAAAAGGAACGCAAAAAAATTACATAACAATAACGAGGCTATATACAGGGGGTACCGGTACTGAGTCAATGTGCGGGGGTAGAGGTTAGTTGAGGTCATTTGTAAAGTGACTATGCATTAATAATAAACAGCGAGTAGCAGCAGTGTAAAAACAAAGGGGGGGGGGGGTCAATGTAAATAGTCTGGGTGGCCATTTGATTAATTGTTCAGCAGTCTTATGGCTTGGGGGTAGAAGCTGTTAAGGAGCCTTTTGTTCCTGTACTTGGTGCTCCGGTACCGCTTGCCATGCTGTAGCAGAGAGAACAGTCTATGACTAGGGTGACTGGAGTCTTTGACAATTTTCTGATACCGCCTAGTATATAGGTCCTGGATGGCAGGAAGCTTGACCCCAGTGATGTACCGGGCCGTACGCACTACCCTCTGTAGCACCTTACTGTCAGATGCCGAGCAGTTGCCATACCAGGCGGTGATGCAACTGGTCAGGATGCTCTCTATGGTGCAGCTGTAGAACTTTTTGAGGATGTGGGGACCCATGCCAAATCTTTTCAGTCTCCTGATGGGGAAAAGGTGTTGTGCCCCCTTCACAACTGTCTTGGTGTGTTTGAACCATGATAGTTTGTTGGTGATGTTGACACCAAGGAACTTGAAACTCTCGACCCGCTCCACTTCAGCCCCGTTGATGTTAATGGGGGCCTGTTCAGCCCTCCTTTTTCTATAGTCCACGATCAGCTCCTTAGTCTTGCTCACGTTGAGGGAGATGCTGTTGTCCTGGCACCACGCTGTCAGGTCTCTGACCTCCTCCCTACAGGCTCTCATCGTTGTTGGTGATCAGGCCTACCGCTGTTGTGTCATCAGCAAACTTAATGATGGTGTTGGAGTCGTGCTTGGCCACGCAGTCGTGGGTGAACAGGGAGGACAGGAGGGGACTAAGCACGCACTCGTGAGGGGCCCCAGTGTTGAGGATCAGCGTGGAAGATGAGTTCTAATCAAATCAAATCAAATTTTATTTGTCACATACACATGGTTAGCAGATGTTAATGCGAGTGTAGCGAAATGCTTGTGCTTCTAGTTCCGACAGGATCAGGGTTGGTGACCACTGTCCTACTCTATTTCAGGATCAGGGTTGGTGACCACTTCTCTACTCTGTTTATGGATCAGGGTTGGTGACCACTGTCCTACTCTGTTTCAGGATCAGGGTTGGTGACCACTGTCCTACTCTGTTTCAGGATCAGGGTTGGTGACCACTTCTCTACTCTGTATATGGATCAGGGTTGGTGACCACTGTCCTACTCTGTGTCAGGATCAGGGTTGGTGACCACTGTCCTACTCTGTTTCAGGATCAGGGTTGGTGACCACTGCTCTACTCTGTATATGGATCAGGGTTGGTGACCACTGTCCTACTCTGTGTCAGGATCAGGGTTGGTGACCACTGTCCTACTCTGTTTCAGGATCAGGGTTGGTGACCACTGCTCTACTCTGTATATGGATCAGGGTTGGTGACCACTGCTCTACTCTGTGTCAGGATCAGGGTTGGTGACCACTGTCCTACTCTGTTTCAGGATCAGGGTTGGTGACCACTTCTCTACTCTGTTTATGGATCAGGGTTGGTGACCACTGTCCTACTCTGTTTATGGATCAGGGTTGGTGACCACTGTCCTACTCTGTTTCAGGATCAGGGTTGGTGACCACTGCTCTACTCTGTGTCAGGATCAGGGTTGGTGACCACTGCTCTACTCTGTGTCAGGATCAGGGTTGGTGACCACTGCTCTACTCTGTGTCAGGATCAGGGTTGGTGACCACTGCTCTACACTGTGTCAGGATCAGGGTTGGTGACCACTGCTCTACACTCTACAATTTTCTTAAACCCCCCACACACACACACACACACACACACACACACACACACACACACACACACACACACACACACACACACACACACACACACACACACACACACACACACACACACACACACACACACACACACACACACACACACACACACACACAAAGCGAGAGACTGGATTAGTTTCATTGGGGGACAGAGAGCAGGTTAGCGTTTTTCATCATGAATCTTGTTCTGGAGGCAGCTCTGCAAAGCCCAAATCTTAAATTAAGACCAAAAAGCACAGTTTGGTTTTCATACATTTTTACAATATAGCCCATTTTGACATTGCAGCTAGCCTACCTAGCGGAAGCGTTCAGTTCTGCCTCCAGGACAAGACTCATCCCAATAAATGTCAACCTGCCAACAGAGATGGAGGTGTTTCCTGTGTATGTGGCACATGTGTGCTTCTGACCTCCAAAGCCAGTTCTCGTAGCGAAGTCGTGTTCCTCAATCCTCAGCAGCCGCTCAGTCTTGATGAGTAGAGACTTGGTGCTGTCCTGCCTCTTCAGCTTATGGTCTATAGGCCTGGAAAGACAACACACATTATAAACACACACACACACCCTGCGATAGTTGAGTGATGTGTCTCTTTAATAAGCCTGTAATTGTAGGGTGTGATTGGAGAAACACTGCCTGCGGTTTCTGCAACAGCCTTCCCACATACACACACTGCCTGATTTGGGTAATCAGCTACTCCCTAGAATCACTCCAGATTCCTTTCCGCATTCCTTAACTTAATGAAGACTGATATAGCCAGAAGTCAGTTGAAACGCAGGTCAGGAGGTAAGAATGACAGAATGTATAGGGTTACAGGGGGTATGGGGGTTATGTGTGTACATGCATGAATGCCCATTGTACAGTGCATTCGGGAAAGGATTCAGACACCTTGACTTGTTCCACATTTTGTTACGTTACAGCCTTATTCTAAAATGTATTCAATATTTGTTTTTCCTCATCACACAATACTCCATAATGACAAAGAGAAAACAGGTTTTAGAAATCTTTGCAAATATATTTTTTTATAAAAAAAATAAAAAAAATGTATTTACGTAAGTTTTCAGACCCTTTCGAATGAGTTTGCTGAAAATAAATGCAGTTGACAGTGAGAGGACGTTTCTTTTTTTGCTGAGTTTATATGTGTATATACAGTGCCTTCGGGAAAGTATTCAGACAGCATTTTGTTACGTTACAGCCTTATTCTAAAATGGATTAAATAAAATAAAAATCCTCAGAAAGGTACACAACACCCCATATTGACAAGTGAAAAAGGTTTTTTGAAATTTTTGCAAATATATTAAATAAAAAACAGAAATTCCTTCTTTACATGTGTATTCAGACCCTTTGCTATGAGACTCGAAATTGAGCTCAGGTGCATCCTGTTTCCATTGATCATCCTTGAGATGTTTCTTCAACTTGATTGAATTCCACCTGTGGCCAATTCAATTGTTTGGACATGATTTAGAAAGAAACAAGCGTGTCTATACACTGTAAGGTCCCACAGTTGACAGTGCATGTCCGAGCAGAAACTGTACCATGAAGTCAAAGGAACCCTCCGTAGATCTCCCAGATATAATTGTGATGAGGCATATATCTGGGGAATGGTATGAAACAATTTCTAGAGTCTTGAAAGTTTCCAAGAGCACAGTGGTCTCCATCATTGGTAAATTGAAAAAAATATGGAACTACGCAGATTCTGCCGAGAGCTATCCGTCCGATCAAACTGAGCAACCGAAGGACCTTGTTCAGGGAGTTGACCAAGAACCCAATGACCACTCTGACAGAACTGCAGAGTTCCTTGGCTGAGAACCTGCCAGAAGGACAACAGTCTCCACAGCACTTCACCGATCTTTATTGGAGAGTGGCCAGACGGAAGCCACTCCTGAGAAAAAGGCAGATGACACCATGCCTGGACTTTGCAAAAAGGCACGTGAAAGACTGAGAGCATAAGGCAAAAGATTCTGTGGTCTGATGAGACAGAAATGTAACTCTTTGGCCTGAATGCAAAGTGCTATGTCTGGAGAAAATTAGGCAAAACTCATCACCCGTCTAACACATTCCTATCGTGAAGCATGTTGGTGGCAGCATCATGCTATGGGGATGCTTTTCAGCAGCAGAGATTGGGAGACTGGTAAGGATAGAGGGAACAATGAATGGAGTCAAATGCAGGCAAATCCTTAATGAGAACCTGCTTCAGAGTGCAAACTACCTTAGACTGGGGTGAAGACTTACGTTCCAACAGGGCAATGACCCCAAGCATACAGCCAAAGCAACGCTGGAATGGCTTCAGAACAAGAATGTTAAAGTCCTTGAGTGGCCCAGCCAAAGCCCAGACTTCAATCCTATTAAAAATCTGTGGGAAAATGTGAAGATTGCTGTTCACCGCCGCTCCCCATCTAACCCATTAACAAAGTTTGAGAAAATCTGGAAGGAAGAACGGGAGAAAATCCCCAAATCCAGATGTGCAAAGTTGATACAGACATACCCAAGACGACTCAAAGCTGATGCAGACATACTCATGACGACTCAAAGCTGATGCAG
Source organism: Salvelinus alpinus (assembly GCF_045679555.1). Classification (NCBI taxonomy): domain Eukaryota; kingdom Metazoa; phylum Chordata; class Actinopteri; order Salmoniformes; family Salmonidae; genus Salvelinus; species Salvelinus alpinus. Next base: position 17,699,406 of record NC_092095.1, read on the forward strand.
ACTTACCCAAGACGACTCAAAGCTGATACAGACATACCCAAGACAACTCAAAGCTGATACAGACATACCCAAGACGACTCAAAGCTGATACAGACATACCCAAGACGACTCAAAGCTGATACAGACATACCCAAGACGACTCAAAGCTGATACAGACATACCCAAGACGACTCAAAGCTGATACAGACATACCCAAGACGACTCAAAGCTGATACAGACATACCCAAGACGACTCAAAGCTGATACAGACATACCCAAGACGACTCAAAGCTGATACAGACATACCCAAGACGACTCAAAGCTGATACAGACATACCCAAGACGACTCAAAGCTGTAATCGCCGCCAAAGGTGTATCTACAAAGTATTGACTCGGTGGTGTGAATACTTACAATATGTAAATGAGATATTTCTGTATTTAATTTTCAATAAATTTGCTAACATTTCTAAAAACATGTTTTCAATTTGTCATTATGGGTTATTGTGTGTAGATGAGTGATGTAATTCAGGCTGTATCACAACAAAATGCGGAATAAGTCAAGGGGTATGAATACATTCTGAAGGAACTGTGTAGCCACTGTATATCCACTGTGTGACCAAATCAGTACTAGACTTCTCTCTAATGGGTTTGTGTTTTTCGCCCCTCTAACTCCGCCCATCCAGAGGGGTGTGTGTGTAATTACACCCCTGACTCTCCTTCAGTACATTGGGAAATGTGTGTGTGTGTATGTGGTGTGAGTGTGTAAGAGAGGAAAGAGGGGGGGCTGGTGTGTGTTCTCGCACGTGTACGTGCAAGTATTCTCTAAGTAACCTGTTAGTCCAGTCAAACTCCTCACTTTCAAAAGAAGTAGGGAGAAGCTCTCTCTCTCCTTCTCTCTCACATCTCCCTCCCTCATTTTGTCTCGCTCTGCTTGACGTGGAACTCACGTAAGTCTGCTTTTCATTCTCTTATTCTCTCCGTTTTCTAGAAGATAACTTTATCTTCATCACTAGAGAGCCATACACCACACGGCACTGAACACACACACTTCATAGACTTGTAATATCTCTATACTTATTTGATTTTTATTGATGTAGTTCTGTCTTTGAGCTGTTCTTGTCTATTAATGTTCTGTATTATGTCATGTTTCATGTTCTGTGTGGACCCCAGGAATAGTAGCTGCTGCTTTTGCGACAGCAAATGGGGATCCTAATAAAATACCAAATACCAAATACTATTAATAGATTTTGTATGAAAACTTGTATGGGGATTCAGTCATATAGTCCATTCCTTAAACTAACCCTTACAATCCTAACTAGAGCCAACACCAGGGGTGTTTTCCACCCACCAGGATCAATAACTGATCAGCACCTTATAAAGTAAGCTACAGTTGACTGCTGTTAGGTATCAAGTCAGTATGGCCATGTCAAGAGTATCTGCTTTTATGAACAGGGAAACAGAGTTATTTCTGTTAGCTCTGGGACGTTATTGCGCTACACTAGGTCAGTGTTTGTGTGTTTTTTAAATTCTGGTATCACCAAGGATATACCTTTTTGTTGTAGCCCTTCACTACCACACCTGATTCAGCTAATCAACAAATCATCAAGCCTGTGATTAGTTGAATGTGCCCGTGTGGGGAGCTAGAACAAAAGTGTGCAATGGTGTGCGAGAGGAGGAGCAGAGAAGACAAATACTGCACCAGATGATAATGACTCCATGAGTGTGTGATTATTCTGTGTTTGATGTAACCTCACTCTAACTGTTTCCATGTGCTGCTCTGCCCTCTGTCCTGTGTTTTCTCTGCCCTGTGATCTATCTCATGTATGGTGTGTGTGTGTGTGTGTGTGTGTGTGTGTGTGTGTGTGTGTGTGTGTGTGTGTGTGTGTGTGTGTGTGTGTGTGTGTGTGTGTGTGTGTGTGTGTGTGTGTGTGTGTGTGTGTGTGTGTGTGTGTGTGTGTGTGTGTGTGTGTGTGTGTGTGTGTGTGTGTGTGTTTGTGTGTGTGTGTTGTGCGTTTGTAGGTGCGTGAGTGTGTTTGTGTGTGCGTGTAACTATGTGTGGTTGTGTGTGTGTGTTTTGATGTGATTGAATAAAGATGATTTGGAACTCTTACATTACAGTGAATAGACTGTAGAATATGTAGCAGATGTGACCTACTCTCATCTCCTCTCTTCTCTTCTCTTCCCTTCTCTTCCCTTCTTCTCTTCTCTTCTGCTCTGTCATGCTCTACTCTACATCTTGAACTATCACATAAAGAAAGAGCGAGATAAGATATGATAAGGAAAGAGAGAGATAAGATATGATATGATAAGGAAAGAGAGAGATAAGGTATGATTAAGAAAGAGAGAGCTAATATATGATAAGGAAAGATAGGGGAAACACACAGGAAGACGTGGAGGGAGGGGAGAGAAAGGAAACCTCAACCAGATGTCTCTCTTAGTACCCCCCCCCACCCCCCCACCCCTCAATTAGGAGATCAAACTCTATTAGCCACAGCCGCCTGAACATGTCCTGTCACGTTATTGCTACCACACCGCATGTCTCTCATTAGCTCTGAATGTGTGTGTGTTTCTACACTACAAAGAGAAGAGAGACACACAGGAGAACGAGAGAGAGAGGCTCGTGGAGGAAGATAAACCTTGAGGAAGAGACGGTGACCACAGAAGTGAAGATTGGACGGACGTGTGTGTCACTGTCTCTGGATGTGTGTTTTTGTGAGTATGTGTACGTGTGTACACGTGTGTGAGAGAGATTGACATGGCAGTGACATACACCTGGACCTGTCTCCTTCTGTGGATCAGCACCTCAACTCAGACTACAACCCCAGGTGAGACTGCCTCTGATTGGCCCTGATTGACATGGTGAGTTTAGGTGATTTGGTAACTGGTTGGTTAGAGCAGGTGGTTAGAACCCTGATCCTGGAGCAGCCAGGTCACACCAGACCAGTGCAGTATTCCAGGTCCCCAGGACGTCAGGAGATGCCTTCAGGACTGGCCACTAGGGGCAACAGTGGGCACTATTATGATCAAGTAGATCCGCTGCTTGCTGGGCATTATGGATCGAGATGGCGGATGGGCGTAAGCTGCGTGCTCCGGCTTCCAAGATCACAGGTTCAATCCCAGTGCTACTCTACCCAATCATGAGCTCCAGCTCTGAAGATCATAGGTTCAATCCCAGTGCTACTCTACCCAATCATGAGCTCCAGCTCTGAAGATCACAGGTTCAATCCCAGTGCTACTCTACCCAATCATGAGCTCCAGCTCTGAAGATCATAGGTTCAATCCCAGTGCTACTCTACCCAATCATGAGCTCCAGCTCTGAAGATCACAGGTTCAATCCCAGTGCTACTCTACCCAATCATGAGCTCCAGCTCTGAAGATCACAGGTTCAATCCCAGTGCTTGGCACACATTTTATATTTATTTTATTTTTACCCTATCCCAAACCTTAAACCTTAGCTTAACCAATCGGAATGAATGCCTAAACTTAACCGTCAAAACATGATGTTCACCCCCCCACTTTCCCTGGACAAACTTTGAATACTGAAGTCAGACCGTATCAGACCGTGTGAGATCTTGTAACCTGGTTCCCAGATGGAACTGCTCCACCACACCTGACTTTACTAATTACCTCACTAACTGAGATAATTAATCAATCAGCGATTGGTTAAATTTCACCTACTTGGCCTCCCAGTTCTAAAGCATTAAAGGTAAACTCAAAAAGCTGAAGTACCTACTGTTCTCCAGGAAGAAAGTTGACTAACCATGTGTTCAATGATCAATAACGGTTAAAGGTTAAAGGTTGTGGTAAGCAGGCAGGTGAGATGACTCAGAGCTGAGTAAGAATTGTGACACATAGCACATAGGGAGGTGTGTGTGTCTGATAGGAGTACATGACTTCATGATTGGCAGCAGATAATAAAAGCCAAGAATGATCATCGGAGTGTACCATGTTTGTTTTAGTTGGTTGGAGATGTGTTCAGGTAAGATGAAGAGCACACACACACACACACACACTGACACACACACACACACACACACACACACACACACACACACACACACACACACACACACACACACACACACACACACACACACACACACACACACACACACACACACAAAGAAAGAAAGAGGAGTCTATCTGTTGTTTGTACAGTGAACCACTATGGTTTCACTCCACCACATGGTGTTTATATGAATGTAATGCAGGTTGACTTGACTGAATTCCTCTGATTGCCAATAGGCCCTGAGGTGTATTGACAGGTGTGTGTGATCTCTTTACAGATGCTCACGTGACGTGTGTGTTCTTGGAAGACTGTGTCCTGCCCTGCAGCTTCCAGCCAGACAGTGATGAGGTCATCCGCTGGCTCAAACAGGAAGTGCCTGTCCACTCCTTCCAGCGAGGAGGGGAGTGGAGTGAGCATGAGCAGTACGCTGGCCGCACCTCCCTCTTCACACATCTGGTCTCCCGTGGCAACGCATCGCTGCACCTGAGGGGGTGTGGTCCCAGGGACCGCGGCAGATACAAGTGTCACGTGCGTACCTCTGCAGGCGTGCACGAAGCCCATGTCATCGTCAGGGTGGAGGGTGAGCCAAGCTGTCAATCGTATGGTAGACACAACCACAGTGATAGACACAACCACAGTGACTGTCAATGTTCTATCAATGTATGATCAGTTGGTGTATGTATGTATGTATGTATGTATGTATGTATGTATGTATGTATGTATGTATGTATGTATGTATGTATGTATGTATGTATGTATGTATGTATGTATGTATGTATGTATGTATGTATGTATGTATGTATGTATGTATACTGTATATATATACACACACACTGACTGATATATATGTTTGTGTAGCGCCCATCCAGGCCCTGTCTCTGGAGTTGTCCAGACTAAGTGGCTATGAAGAGGTGAAGTGTACCACTCGACACGTCTACCCCGCCCCTCACGTTGCCTGGGCAACTGACCCGCCCACCGCCCAGCCACTTCGACCAATAACGCGTAAACTGGCTGACCGACAGGGGCTGTATGCGGTGGAGAGCCGGCTGAGGAGGCTGAACAGCCAATCAGAGCTCACCTACATCTGTACTGTCAACTCCTCCTATGGATCACAGACCTGGACCGCTTCACTCAGAGAAAGAGGTATTACACACTCACATACACTGTTTTGTAAAACTTTAAAAACTTTTTGTAATCTCTCTCTCTCTCTCTCTCTCTCTCTCTGTCTCTCTCTCTGTCTCAGAGATCAATGGAGTAGAAGGGAGGGATCTGACCATTCCTTGCCACGCCCCACCCTACCAGCCTAAATCCTCCCTCTCCTGGAGTTTTACAAATCACAACGAAGAGGCCCTCATCCTCACCTACGACAGCCAATCACAGCTCAGTTCTGCCTCAGCGCCCTGGGAGGCCTGTGCAAGATTGGACGTCCTCAGGGTTCCGCTCGGTGACGGATCACTGCAATTGGTCAACCCAGTCAGTCTGGAACACACAGGGACCTATACCTGTGTTTACTCTTCCCCCCAGAATACACACACAGAACACACCGGGGTCAACATCTCAGCTGTCACTGGTGAGAGAACACTCACACCTACACACTAAATCAAATCAAAATTCGAATCAAATTCTATTTGTCACATGCGCCGAATACAACAGGTGTAGACCTTACAGGGAAATGTTTACTTACAAGCCCTTAACCAACAATGCAGTTAAGGGGGAAAAAAGTAAGAGATAAGAGGTGTCGAGGTAATTGAGGTAATATGTATATGTAGGTATCTCCCGGGTCTCCCGGTAGGTATCTCCCGGGTGGCGCAGTGGTCTAGGGCACTGCATCGCAGTGCTAGCTGCGCCACCAGAGTCTCTGGGTTCGCGCCCAGGCTGGGCTGGGTTCGCGCCCAGGCTCTGTCGCAGCCGGCCGCAACCGGGAGATCCGTGGGGCGACGCACAATTGGCTGAGGGTTTGGCCGGTAGGGAGGGTTTGGCCGGTAGGGATATCCTTGTCTCAGTATGTAAAAAAAAAAAAAGTATGTAAAATGTAAAATGTAAATGTAGGTAGAGTTATTAAAGTGACTATGCATAGATAATAACAGAGTAGCGACAGCAGCGTTCCTGGGGGGGGGGAAATGCAAATAGTCTGGGTAGCATTTGATTAGCTGTTCAGGAGTCTTATGGCTTGGGGGTAGAGGCTGTTTAGGAGCCTCTTGGACCTAAACTTGGCACTCCGGTACTGCTTGCCGTGCGGTAGCAGAGAGAACAGTCTATGACTAGGGTGGCTGGAGTCTTTGACAATTTTTGGGCCTTCCTCTGGCACCGCCTGGTATAGAGGTCCTGGATGGCAGGAAGCTTGGCCCTGGTGATGTACTGGGCCACACGCACTACCCTCTGTAGTGCCTTGCGGTCGGAAGCCAAGCAGTTGCCATACCAGGCGGCGATGCAACCCGTCAGGATGCTCTCGATGGTGCAGCTTTAAAACCTTTTGAGGATCTGAGGACCCATGTCAAATCTTTTCGTCTCCTGAGGGGGAATAGGTTTTGCTGTGCCCTCTTCATGACTGTCTTGGTGAGCTTGGACCATGTTAGTTTGTTGGTGATTTGGATGCCAAGGAACTTGAAGCTCTCAACCTGCTCCACTACAGCCCCGTCGATGAGAAGGGGGGCATGCTCGGTCTTCCTTTTCCTGTAGTCCACAATCATCATCTTTGTCTTGATCACGTTGAGGGAGAAGTTGTTGTCCTTGCACCACACGGTCAAGTCTCTGACCTCCTCCCTATAGGCTGTCTCATCATTGTCGCTGATCAGGCCTACCACTGTTTTGTCAGAGATCTTAGTGATGGTGTTGGAGTTGTGCCTGGCCGTGCAGTCATGAGTGAACAGGGAGTATAGGAGGGGACTAAGCATGCACCCCTGAGGGGCCCCCGTGTTGAGGATCAGCGTGGTGAATGTGTTGTTACCTACCCTTACCACCTGGGGGCAGCCCGTCAGGAAGTCCAGTATCTAGTTGCAGAAGGAGGTGTTTAGTCCCAGGGTCCTTAGCTTAGTGATGAGCTTTGAGGGTACTATGGTGTTGAACGCTGAGCTGTAGTCAATTAATAACGTTCTCACATAGGTGTTCCTTATGTTCAGGTGGGAAAGGGCAGTGTGAAGTGCAATAGAGTTTGCATCATCTGTGGATCTGTTGGTGCGGTATGCAAATTGGAGTGGGTCTAGGGTTTCTGGGATAATGGTGTTGATGTGAGCCATGACCACCATATCTATTGTTAGGGGTTTACTGTTTTTTCTGCTACCTGTGTGTCTGTTACCTGTGTGTCTGTTACCTGTGTGTCTGTTACCTGTGTGTATATTACCTGTGTGTATCAGAACTCAGGATAAGACCCAGATGCAGACAGCTAGAGTCACAGACGTTTATTGACCCAAACAAGGGGTAGGCAAAAGACAGGTCAAAGGCAGGCAGAGGTCCGTAATCCAGGGCAGAGTCAATAAGGTACAGAACGGCAGGCAGGCTCAGGGTCAGGTCAGGCAGAATGGTCAGAACCGGGAAACTAGGGAACAGATCTTGAGAAAGCAGGGAGATAGGAAAACATTCTGGTAAGACTTGACAAGATGAACTGGCAACAGACAAACAGAGAACACAGGTATAAATACACTGGGGTTAATGAGGAAGATGGGCGACACCTGGAGGGAGGTGGAAACAAGCACAAAGAGAGGTGAAACAGATCAGTGCGTGTGTATATTACCTGTGTATATTTTACCTGTGTGTAGGTGAGCGTATGCGAAGTCAAGAGGAGTCTCGGTGGTGGATCTTTGCCGTAGTGATAGCAGTGCTGGCTCTCGCCCTCACAGGAATTCTGGGATATCTTAAAGTCAGAGGTAAGGAGTATGGGCAGTGGGAAAGGTTAACTATAGTAACATAATAACATAAACCTAACATTATCTGTCTATAATCACACATGTGTAGTAATACTGAGAGAGAGAACTAAGGCTGAATGAGCTTGCAGGTAAATGACGGTTTAAATACTTCTACATTTACCCTATCTGTACCTGATGTCCCTGTCACCAGGTAACCAGTCCAAGCCCAGAAAGAGACCAGAGGAATCCAGTGAGATGAAGCCAGTGAAAGGTAAGTCACAGTCCAGCTTTACTGTGGAGTGTATGTGTAGTATCCAGGACAGACCATCAACTAACTGTAGTATCCAGGACAGACCCTCAACGAACTGTAGTATCCAGGACAGACCATCAACTAACTGTAGTATCCAGGACAGACCCTCAACTAACTGTAGTATCCAGGACAGACCCTCAACTAACTGTAGTATCCAGGACAGACCCTCAACTAACTGTAGTATCCAGGACAGGCCATCAACTAACTGTAGTATCCAGGACAGACCATCAACTAACTGTAGTATCCAGGACAGACCCTCAACTGTAGTATCCAGGACAGACCCTCAACTGTAGTATCCAGGACAGACCCTCAACTAACTGTAGTATCCAGGACAGATCTTCAACTAACTGTAGTATCCAGGACAGACCCTCAACTAACTGTAGTATCCAGGACAGACCCTCAACTAACTGTAGTATCCAGGACAGATCTTCAACTAACTGTAGTATCCAGGACATATCTTCAACTAACTGTAGTATCCAGGACAGACCCTCAACTAACTGTAGTATCCAGGACACACCTTCAACTAACTCTAGTATCCAGGACAGACCATCAACTAACTGTAGTATCCAGGACAGACCACAAGAAGGTATAAGAGGATCATGAAGAACACTAGGCAGGAGTATGGTGGTCAGAATAGAGTGAATACTTAAATCAGGATTCAGGAGTATTGTTATATCTAGAAGCCTGTGTAACAGAATCCAATGTACCTGTAGAGCTAGAGGAGGCATTTACACCAGTGGTTGGATAACAGAACTGAACTGAAAACCGAAAAATAACGCAATTTTTAGAGGAACAGAATCAGAACCGGTAACAAGTGATCTGTACTGTTCCGGAAGACAACTTATTTAAAAGCATGGGAACCGGTTAATAAAGTTATTTTACATTCCGTGCATTTTTTTCAGTCCCCGCCCCCAAAAAAGCAACAAAGTGCATATACTGTACAAAGCCCTCCCTTGGTCACTCAAACGTATTCCAATGTCTGCCTGCCAGCTGAGTATCTTTGCCAGTGTGTGTGCAAGCTGTGTGTTAGCAACCTACTCTTTTACACTGATTTTTGAAGTAATTTCATGTTCAGCTAAATGTAAAACAAACAGATTGAAGTTTAAAAAGGAACATAAACGTAACGATGACGCTGTGAGTCGAGAAGCAGGTGAAACGTTTGTTTTAATAAACATGAAACGAGACAGTGTAAGTGACGACATAGCATGAACAATATCGACGGAGGAATGAACGTAAGGGAGCGACAGATAAAGGTGAGGTAATGGAGTCCAGGTGTGAACAGCATCATCTAGTGGAACAGGAACCACCGGCCTGAGAAGGGAAGCATGAAAAGAGGGTGAGATATAATAGTGACTGGGAAGCTGTAACCTATACGTAACCTCGTTGACCCCCCGGAGAACCTTGAATGGCCCCACAAACTGGGGGCTCAGTTTCTTGCAGGGCAGGCAGAGTGGGAGGTTCCTGGTAGAAAGCCAGACGTGATCCCAGGGTGGAACACAGGGGTCTCATTGCAGTGGCGGTCTGCCTGTTCCTTTTGACAGTGGATGGCGTCAAACCACTCATCAACCGCAGGAGCGTCGGTGTGGCCCGGGGTCCACGGAGCCAGGGCCGGCTGAAAATCCAGAACACACTAGAAGGGGGTCAACCCAGTGGAGGAGTGACGTAGCTAGTTCTGGGCATACTCTGCCCATGGAAGGAATCGTGCCCACTCACACTGCCGGTCCTGACAGTGACTCCTCAGGAACCTCCCCAGCTCCTGGTTCATCCTTTCCGCCTGCTCGTTGGACTGAGGCCGGTACCTGGAATTGAGGCTGACCATGACCCCGAGCTTCTCCATAAAGGCCTTCCATACTCATGATGTGAATTGGGGGCAACGGTCGGAGACGATGTCCTCCGGGAAGGCCATAATGCCGGAAGACCTGCTGAAAGAGTGCCTCAGTGACCTGGAGAGCAGTGGGGAGACCAGGAAGAGGGATTAAAACGACAGGACTTAGAAAATTGTTTGACCACCACCAAAATGGTGATGAGACCGTCAGAGGAGAGATTGGTTAAAGTCAATGGATAGATGTGACCAGGGTTGCTCGGGCATGGGAAGCGGCAGGAGCTTCCCTGCTGGAGCGTTCCGGAGGAACTTGGTTTGAGCACATACGGAGCAGGAGTTGACATAGCGAGTGACGTCCTGCTCTAAGGAGGGCCACCAGTATTTCCCAGAGATGGATTGGATAGTGTGAAATACCTGGATGTGAAGCGACGATAGCTGTGTGGGCCCAGGTCAGCAGCCGGTCCCGCTCGCTAACCTGAGCGGGTTGCTGAATGGGTTGTTGTGCTGGCTCGACTGGTTAAAAAGTATCCTCCGCTAGTTGAAGCCAACGCCTCCGGGGGTTGTTCTAGACGTAGCAAACTGCGAATAACCTCTTCCATAGCTGTCCCCAGTTGTGCCAGCTGGTCAGGGTGTTGACGTAGAAGATAAGCTTGTTCGTCGACCGTCAGAGACATTTAATTATCCTGCTGCTTCCATAGTTTTGTGAGTCAGTATTCTGTAACAATGACGCTGTGAGTCGAGAAGCAGGTGAAACATTTAAACATGAAACAAGACAGTGGCGATATAGCATATATATAAACACAGGAACAATACCACCTGAGGAATTAATGTAAGGGAGGGACAGATAAAGGGGAGGTAATGAGGAAGGTAATGGAGTCCAGGTGTGAATCATAATGATCTGCAGATGCGCGTAATGATGGATGCCAGGTGTGCGTAATGATGAATCCCAGGACCGGGGGTTAGGGGAGGAGCAGGAGTAAACGTGACAACAAAGAAACTATATAAACCGTTAGTGTTTTAGGGTTTGAACCGGTTCAGAACTGTATTTTTCTGGTCGGAACAGTGGAACGGAACAAGAACAAAAATAATGGTTCTGTTCGGAGCCAAACGATTAGAAAATAATTTTGGTTCCAACCGAAAAGTAAACATCCGTACTGCTAGACTTAGCCTTGACGGCATGTTAACTAGTGTATGATGTGTGTACTTCTGTTTGGTGAGTAATCTCTCCCTCCCATATTGTCTCTTATCCCAGAAACCACTGCCAATGAGAGAGGCTTGTCTGAGAGCAGTCCCCTTACCACAGGAGAGACCCTGTCGACAAATGTCAACATCCTCACCCCCAAACATGTTCCCGCGGCCATGCCAGAGACTGCATGACCTACACAGCTGGTGGATGGAGCAGCAGTACAATGAGTAGGTCTACCTGAGGCCTTGGGATGAGACCTGGCAGGACTGACGTTACTCACCATCAGCTGGCCTGAAAGTGATCCACAGTTACAGCAGTGAACTGTAATATTTAGGACACATAACTGCAAGGGACTTCCTTCACCTGGAGTTTGCTGATATTGGCCTTTTTAGAGATGGTCTGTTTTTACCTACCTGTGGTGAGCAGTATGTCAAAACTACTCCAGGATATTAAAAAAAAAAGTTTGACAAAAATAAATCTAAGTAATGAATGTTGAAGAACATTAATTATATCCAGGAAATAGTTGGCAACCGTATCCATGGTGAATATACGTGGAGAGTATGTGGAGGGGAGGCCAATTCATTGTCATGTCATTCATACAGACTTTAAAACTTCTTACAGCTGAGATCCCGTTAACAACAGCCAATGAAAGTGCAGGGCACCAAATTCAAACAACAGAAATCTCATAATTACAATTCCTCAAACATACATGTATTTTACACCATTTTAAAGATAAACTTGTTGTTAATCCCACCACAGTGTCCGATTTCAAAAAGGCTTTACGACGAAAGCACACCATCTGATTATGTTAGGTCAGTACCTAGTCACAGAAAAACACAGCCATTTTTCCAGCCAAAGAGAGGAGTCACAAAAAGCAGAAATGGAGATAAAATGAATCACTAACCTTTAATGATCTTCATCAGATGACACTCATAGGACTTCATGTTACACAATACATGTATGTTTTGTTCGATAAAGTTTATATTTATATCCAAAAATCTTAGTTTACATTGGCGCATTATGTTCAGTAATGTTTTGACTCCAAAACATCCAGTGGTTTTACAGAGAGCCACATCAATTTACAGAAATACTCATAATAAATGTTGATAAAAGATACAAGTGTTATACAAGGATCTTTAGATAAACTTCTCCTTAATGCAACCGCTGTGTCAGATTTAAAAAAAACTTTACGGAAAAAGCACACCATGCAATAATCTGAGTACGGCGCTCAGACACAAAAACAAGCCATACAGGTACCCGCCATGTTGTGGAGTCAACAGAAGTCAGAAATAGCATTATAAATATTCACCTACCTTTGATGATCTTTATCAGAATGCACTCCCAGGAATCCCAGTTCCACAATAAATGTTTGTTTTGTTCGATAAAGTCCATCATTTATGTCCAAATACCTCCTTTTTGTTCGCGCGTTTAGTACACAAATCCAAACTCAGGAGGTGCGGGCAGGTCCAGGCGAAATTTCAGATGAAAAGTCATATTACAGTTCGTAGAAACATGTCAAACGAAGTATAGAATCAATCTTTAGGATGTTTTTATCATAAATCTTCAATAATGTTTCAACCGGAAAATTCCTTTGTCTGTAGAAATGCAATGGAACGCAGCTAACTCTCACGGGAGCGCGCGAGACTGAGCTCCTGGCACTCTGCCAGACCCCTGACTCAAACACCTCTCATTCCCCCCTCCTTCACAGGAGAAGCATCAAACAAGGTTCTAAAGACTGTTGACAGCTAGTGGAAGCCTTAGGAAGTGCAATATGACACCATAGACACTGTATATTCGATAGGCAATGACTTGAAAAACGACAAACCTCAGATTTCCCACTTCCTGGTTGGATTTTTTCTCTGTTTTTTGCCTGCCATATGAGTTCTGTTATACTCACAGACATCATTCAAACAGTTTTAGAAACTTCATATTGTTTTCTATCCAAATCACTAATTACTATGCATATCTTAGCTTCTGAGCCTGAGTAGCAGGCAGTTTACTCTGGGCACCTTATTCATCCAAGCTACTCAATACTGCCCCCAGCCATAAGAAGTTAAAGCTCTAATCGGCCAACCAGTAAAATATTACATAGTCAGACAGATACACTGAGTTTTTTCAGTCATTTCTGCTGGCCTTGCAGTCTATCCATTACATTTTGCTTCAGCACAGTCGCTGCTTTGTCTTGCAAACCAAGCTCAGTCACAACTTCATAAGTGTTTGTCTAGAGCAGAAAGTCCCTATCTAATCTGTAAATGTTTCACAATGCAATACACTTTGCCCTACAATTATTTGTTCAATAGTAAAAAAAAACTGGAATGACAAGCACAGGTACTGTATTCTTTACAATCCATTAAGAGGGAGAGGAGTTTGTTTCCACAACAATAAACCTGTGGTCCTTTCTCCATGGAGATGGCCCCGGGGTCTGGTTTCCATGACATTAAGTGATGTTGGTGGTGATTCTGCTGTGGACTGCCACATCCACAGATGGGGGAGGTGAGTAACAACCATCATCAGTCTGTCTTAGTTCTTCTGTCTGTCTCCAAAAATTATATTCCAAAATAACTCCAATAGATGTAGGATCTTAATTTGATCACTCTTTTGTTGCTGTGCATTTTCTTGCACAGAATTAAATGCAAAGCTTTAGTATATTCAAGTTTCAAAAAAGGCTTAACTATTATCCACATAATAATTCACATTTCCTGTTGCTGCAGGATTATTTTCCTGCTGTAGCAAACAGGCTCAAGGTAGATCCCACATCTGTAGTCCTGGGTCTGTTTGACAGTAAGTGCTGAGCTAGCATCAGCTGGGAGGAGGGAAGTTGTTATCACACAGGACTGACAGGATTTTACTGATATAAACTCACTGGAATCACCTCACATGAGTTTAACTGTAAAACAAGCTTCTCTGAAACATGAATTACTTAATTCAAGAGCAGACTATTCCTGTTGGCCACTTCCACCCTAAGGCAAAGTGTAATACAGATGAATGATCATGTGATTCAAATCATCAAATCAAATGTATTTATATAGCCCTTCTTACATCAGCTGATATCTCAAAGTGCTGTACAGAAAACCAGCCTAAAACCCCAAACAGCAAGCAATGCAGGTGTAGAAGCACGGTGGCTAGGAAAAACTCCCTAGAAAGGCCAAAACCTAGGAAGAAACCTAGAGAGGAACCAGGCTATGAGGGGTGGCCAGTCCTCTTCTGGCTGTGCCGGGTGGAGATTATAACAGAACATGGCCAAGATGTTAAAATGTTCATAAATGACCAGCACGGTCAAATAATAATCACAGTAGTTGTCGAGGGTGCAGCAAGTCAGCACCTCAGGAGTAAATCAGTTGGCTTTTCATAGCCGATCATTAAGAGTATCTCTACCGCTCCTGCTGTCTCTAGAGAGTTGAAAACAGCAGGTCTGGGACAGGTAGCACGTCCGGTGGACAGGTCAGGGTTCCATAGCCGCAGGCAGAACAGTTGAAACTGGAGCAGCAGCACGGCCAGGTGGACTGGGGACAGCAAGGAGTCATCATGCCAGGTAGTCCTGAGGCATGGTCCTAGGGCTCAGGTCCTCCAAGAGAGAGAGAGAAAGAAAGAGAGAAAGAGAGAATTAGAGAGAGCATACTTAAATTCACACAGGACACCGGATAAGACAGGAAAAGTACTCCAGATATAACAAACTGACCCTAGCCCCCCGACACATAAACTACTGCAGCACAAATACTGGAGGCTGAGACAGGAGGGGTCGGGAGACACTGTGGCCCCATCCGATGATACCCCCGGACAGGGCCAAACAGGAAGGATATAACCCCACCCACATTGCCAAAGCACAGCCCCCGCACCACTAGAGGGATATCTTCAACCACCAACTTACCATCCTGAGACAAGGCCGAGTATAGCCCACAAAGATCTCCGCCACGGCACAACCCAAGGGGGGGCGCCAACCCAACCCACGTCAGTGACTCAACCCACTCAAGTGACGCACCCCTCCTAGGGACGGCATGAAAGAGCACCAGTAAGCCAGTGACTCAGCCCCTGTAATAGGGTTAGAGGCAGAGAATCCCAGTGGAGAGAGGGGAGAGACAGCAAGGGCGGTTCACTACGCTTCACTACTGCTGAGAGGGATCACACTCCAGGACCAGGGCAGATACAAGTGTTACACCAGCACTATTAAAGGCAACAAGGAGTCCTTCGTTAACATAGCAGTGGAAGGTACGGAATGTCTGTCTGTCTGTCTATGATGATCACTTCATGGCTGCTCCACGTGTAATGTCTACTTTGTTGCAGCTCAAGTCCGCTTGGTGGACATACAGTTAACAGATGACATCATCACCTGCAGTTCTACAGATATCTACCCAGGGCCTAAACTCACCTGGTCCACTGACCCCCCCTCTGACCTTTCATTTGACCCTGGAACCATCCAGAACTCCACCAGCATCAAGGTGGATGACCAGGGCCTCTATGACATAACCAGCACAAAACAGTTTAGCAGAGACCGAACCAACATCTGTACCGTGACCTCTGGGACAATAGAAAGGACAGCAACCCTGAAACAGCAAGGTAATCAATTGATCAACCTATTAATCAGCCAATTCATAAATCAATGAATAGATTCATCAAAACATTTTTCTGGCTGCAAAATGTACAAAAACAAGACATCATTGTGAGATAAAATACACAAAGATCAAGCTAAAAAGGCTGTTTCTCATGACATAATTTCAGATCCGGTCCAGGGTTCTCCAAGCAGTGAGGTGTCCATCCCCTGCAGTGTCTCTCAGTCTGACCTCCTGACCTTTGACCTCACCTGGAGATTCAACCAGATAGTCACCATCCTCACCTCCACCTACACCAAGGGCACACCTCAGATGTATGTTGATGACCAGTGGAAGGAGCAGGTTCAGAGTTTGTCTGACTCTGGCAGCCTTCAGCTCCACAAGTTAACCATGATCCACCAGGGGACCTACAGCTGTGAACTCTCTACTGCCAGAGAAACA